>NW_026290885.1:2500-17500 GCF_023373465.1 Oncorhynchus keta
GTAGTAGATAGTGGTGTTTAACTGTTGTCTCATTGGGTAGTAGATGTGTAGTAGATGGGTAGTAGATGGGTAGTAGATGAGTAGTAGATAGTAGTAGATGGGTAGTAGATGGGTAGTAGATGAGTAGTAGATGGGTAGTAGATGGGTAGTAGATGTGTAGTAGATGGGTAGTAGATGGGTAGTAGATGAGTAGTAGATGGGTAGTAGATGGGTAGTAGATGGTGGTGTTTAACTGTAGTCTCATTGGGTAGTAGATGGGCAGTAGATGGGTAGTAGATGGGTAGTAGATGGGTAGTAGATGGGTAGTAGATGGGTAGTAGATTGGTAGTATAGGTGTTGGGTAGTAGATGGGTAGTAGATGGGTAGTAGATTAGTAGTATATGGGTAGTAGATGGGTAGTAGATGGGTAGTAGATAGTGGTGTTTAACTGTAGTCTCATTGGGTAGTAGATGGGTAGTAGATGGGTAGTAGATGGGTAGTAGATGGGTAGTAGATGGTAGTAGATGGGTTTAGATGGGTAGTAGATGGGTAGTAGATGGTGGTGTTTAACTGTAGTCTCATTGAGTAGTAGATGGGTAGTAGATGAGTAGTAGATGGGTAGTAGATGGGTAGTAGATGGGTAGTAGATGGGTAGTTTAACTGTAGTAGTAGATGGGTAGTAGATGGGTAGGTGTATGGGTAGTAGATGGGTAGTAGATGGGTAGTAGATGAGTAGTAGATGGGTAGTAGATGGGTAGTAGTATGGGTAGTAGATGGGTAGTAGATGGGTAGTAGATGGGTAGTAGATGAGTAGTAGATGGGTAGTAGTTTAACTGTAGATTGGGTAGTAGATGGGTAGTAGATGGGTAGTATATGGGTAGTAGATGGGTAGTAGATGAGTAGTAGATGGGTAGTAGATGGGTAGTATATGGGTAGTAGATGGGTAGTAGATGGGTAGTAGATGGGTAGTAGATGAGTAGTATATGGGTAGTAGATGAGTAGTAGATGGGTAGTAGATAGTGGTGTTTAACTGTAGTCTCATTGGGTAGTAGATGGGTAGTATATGGGTAGTATATGGGTAGTAGATGGGTAGTATATGGGTTGTAGATGGGTAGTAGATGAGTAGTAGATGGGTAGTAGATGGGTAGTAGATGGTGGTGTTTAACTGTAGTCTCATTGGGTAGTAGATGGGTAGTAGATGGGTAGTAGATGGATAGTAGATGGGTAGTAGATAGTGGTGTTTAACTGTTGTCTCATTGGGTAGTAGATGGGTAGTAGATGGGTAGTAGATGGGTAGTAGATAGTGGTGTTTAACTGTTGTCTCATTGGGTAGTAGATGGGTAGTAGATGGGTAGTAGATGGGTAGTAGATAGTGGTGTTTAACTGTAGTCTCATTGGGTAGTAGATGGGTTCTAGATGGGTAGTAGATGGGTAGTAGATGAGTAGTAGATGAGTAGTAGATGGGTAGTAGATGGGTAGTAGATAGTGGTGTTTAACTGTAGTCTCATTGGGTAGTAGATGGGTAGTAGATGGGTAGTATATGGGTAGTAGATGGGTAGTAGATGAGTAGTAGATGGGTAGTAGATGGGTAGTAGATGGGTAGTAGATGGGTAGTAGATGGGTAGTAGATGGGTAGTAGATGAGTAGTAGATGGGTAGTAGATGGGTAGTAGATGGGTAGTAGATGGGTAGTAGATGGATAGTAGATGAGTAGTAGATGAGTCTCATTGGGACAGCAGCGTCTATAATCTCAGTATAAGGCTGTGAAGGCATCCTATTCCCCAGGGGCCCTGGTCAGATGAAGTGCTTCTAATGGGGAGACATTTGGGTGGTGGCCCGGTCATCTCGTCCAATAGGAGAGGAGATATTGATCTGTTGGAATCCTGCCACCCAACTCTTCTGCTTCTCCCACTTAGTAATGATCTCAGCATATTTCTGGGTCATCACACACACACACACACACACACACACACACACACACACACACACACACACACACACACACACACACACACACACACACACACACACACACACACACACACACACACACACACACGTTCATTCATTAATTCAATTAATGCACTCGCCGGAGTAGCTGAGCCATCAGGGATGATGTAATGCTTTTGTCAGTGCTTCCTGTTCCTCCTCCTGCAACTACACTTCCTGTTGACTCCTTAAACACGTCCCTCATGGGTGCTCCGATCAGATCATCTAGTGTTTGTCTGGAGGAAGGATCAACGTAGACACTATGACCATGTTTCCCTAAACCCTTTGTCTAACCCATGTCCTCGTCTGTCTCCCTGTAGTCTCCCCCAGCTTCCCTAACTTTGACCTGGAGGAGTCAGGTCAGTGTCAGGGGACTGGCTGCTCCTAGGACCCACCTGGAGAGAGGAGTACCGGGTGTGTGGCTCCCTCCTCCCACCTCCCTTCATCTCCTCCAGGGGAAGAGTCTGGCTCTACTTCCACTCACAGGCCAACAGCTCAGGACTGGCTCAGGGGTTCAGACTGTCTTATATCAGAGGTGAGAGACACTTCCTGAATAAATACATGCTTGGGGGGAGAGGAGGAGGTGGAGAGGGAGAGGAGGAGGTGGAGAGGGAGAGGAGGAGGTGGAGAGGGAGAGGAGGAGAGGGAGGGAGGGAAGGGAGAGTAGGAGAGGGAAGGAGGGAGGGAAGGGAGAAGAGAGGGAGAGGAGGGAAGGGAGGGAGGAGGAGGTGGAGAGGAGAGGAGAGGAGAGGAGAGGAGAGGAGGAGGAGAGGAGAGGAGGAGAGGAGAGGAGAGGAGGAGAGGAGAGGGAGCGAGGGAGAGGAGGAGAGGGAAGGAAAGGAGGAGAGTAGGAGAGATAGAGGAGGAGAAGGAGGGAGAGGAGGAGGGGGAGATTAGGAGGAGGGAGAGGAGGAGAGGGAAGGAGGGATGAGGGAGGGAGGGAGGGAGAGGATAAGAGGGAGAGGAGGGAGAGGAGGAGAGGGAAAGGGAGGGAGATGAGGGAGGTGAAGGAGGAACAGGAACAGGCTGATACTGGTAGGCCAGACAATGGAATGCACTGTGTTGGTTGCACAGAGAGCAGACTGGGTGTTCACCTTCTCTATCTAACTACCATCTGGCATCGATGGGGTCACTGATAACAGCTGTGGTGTTCTCCTTCTCTATCTAACTACCATCTGGCATCGATGGAGTCACTGATAACAGCTGTGGTGACTGGACCATCTGGCATCGATAGAGTCACCGATAACAGCTGTGGTGTTCATCTATCTAACTACCATCTGGCATCGATGGAGTCACTGATAACAGCTGTGGTGTTCACCTTCTCTATCTAACTACCATCTGGCATCGATAGAGTCACTGATAACAGCTGTGGTGTTCACCTTCTCTATCTAACTACCATCTGGCATCGATGGAGATGATAACAGCTGTGGTGTTCTCCTTCTCTATCTAACTACCATCTGGCATCGATGGAGTCACTGATAACAGCTGTGGTGTTCACCTGCTCTATCTAACTACCATCTGGCATCGATGGAGTCACTGATAACAGCTGTGGTGTTCACCTTCTCTATCTAACTACCATCTGGCATCGATGGAGTCACTGATATTAACAGCTGTGGTGTTCACCTTTCTATCTAACTACCATCTGGCATCGATGGAGTCACTGATAACAGCTGTGGTGTTCACCTTCTCTATCTAACTACCATCTGGCATCGATGGAGTCACTGATAACAGCTGTGGTGTTCACCTTCTCTATCTAACTACCATCTGGCATCGATGGAGTCACTGATAACAGCTGTGGTGTTCACCTTCTCTATCTAACTACCATCTGGCATCGATGGAGTCACTGATAACAGCTGTGGTGTTCACCTTCTCTATCTAACTACCATCTGGCATCGATGGAGTCACTGATAACAGCTGTGGTGTTCACCTTCTCTATCTAACTACCATCTGGCATCGATGGAGTCACTGATAACAGCTGTGGTGTTCACCTTCTCTATCTAACTACCATCTGGCATCGATGGAGTCACTGATAACAGCTGTGGTGTTCACCTTCTCTATCTAACTACCATCTGGCATCGATGGAGTCACTGATAACAGCTGTGGTGTTCACCTTCTCTATCTAACTACCATCTGGCATCGATGGAGTCACTGATAACAGCTGTGGTGTTCACCTTTCTATCTAACTACCATCTGGCATCGATGGAGTCACTGATAACAGCTGTGGTGTTCACCTTCTCTATCTAACTACCATCTGGCATCGATGGAGTCACTGATAACAGCTGTGGTGTTCACCTTTCTATCTAACTACCATCTGGCATCGATGGAGTCACTGATAACAGCTGTGGTGTTCACCTTCTCTATCTAACTACCATCTGGCATCGATGGAGTCACTGATAACAGCTGTGGTGTTCACCTTCTCTATCTAACTACCATCTGGCATCGATGGAGTCACTGATAACAGCTGTGGTGTTCACCTTCTCTATCTAACTACCATCTGGCATCGATGGAGTCACTGATAACAGCTGTGGTGTTCACCTTCTCTATCTAACTACCATCTGGCATCGATGGAGTCACTGATAACAGCTGTGGTGTTCACCTTCTCTATCTAACTACCATCTGGCATCGATGGAGTCACTGATAACAGCTGTGGTGTTCACCTTCTCTATCTAACTACCATCTGGCATCGATGGAGTCACTGATAACAGCTGTGGTGTTCACCTTCTCTATCTAACTACCATCTGGCATCGATGGAGTCACTGATAACAGCTGTGGTGTTCACCTTCTCTATCTAACTACCGTCTGGCATCGATGGAGTCACTGATAACAGCTGTGGTGTTCACCTTCTCTATCTAACTACCGTCTGGCATCGATGGAGTCACTGATAACAGCTGTGGTGTTCACCTTCTCTATCTAACTACCATCTGGCATCGATGGAGTCACTGATAACAGCTGTGGTGTTCACCTTCTCTATCTAACTACCATCTGGCATCGATGGAGTCACTGATAACAGCTGTGGTGTTCACCTTCTCTATCTAACTACCATCTGGCATCGATGGAGTCACTGATAACAGCTGTGGTGTTCACCTTCTATCTAACTACCATCTGGCATCGATGGAGTCACTGATAACAGCTGTGGTGTTCACCTTCTCTATCTAACTACCATCTGGCATCGATGGAGTCACTGATAACAGCTGTGGTGTTCACCTTCTCTATCTAACTACCATCTGGCATCGATGGAGTCACTGATAACAGCTGTGGTGTTCACCTTCTCTATCTAACTACCGTCTGGCATCGATGGAGTCACTGATAACAGCTGTGGTGTTCACCTTTCTATCTAACTACCGTCTGGCATCGATGGAGTCACTGATAACAGCTGTGGTGTTCACCTTCTCTATCTAACTACCGTCTGGCATCGATGGAGTCACTGATAACAGCTGTGGTGTTCACCTTCTCTATCTAACTACCATCTGGCATCGATGGAGTCACTGATAACAGCTGTGGTGTTCACCTTCTCTATCTAACTACCATCTGGCATCGATGGAGTCACTGATAACAGCTGTGGTGTTCACCTTCTCTATCTAACTACCATCTGGCATCGATGGAGTCACTGATAACAGCTGTGGTGTTCACCTTCTCTATCTAACTACCGTCTGGCATCGATGGAGTCACTGATAACAGCTGTGGTGTTCACCTTTCTATCTAACTACCATCTGGCATCGATGGAGTCACTAACAGCTGTGGTGTTCACCTTCTCTATCTAACTACCATCTGGCATCGATGGAGTCACTGATAACAGCTGTGGTGTTCACCTTCTATCTAACTACCATCTGGCATCGATGGAGTCACTGATAACAGCTGTGGTGTTCACCTGCTCTATCTAACTACCATCTGGCATCGATGGAACTGATAACAGCTGTGGTGTTCACCTGCTCTATCTAACTACCATCTGGCATCGATGGAGTCACTGATAACAGCTGTGGTGTTCACCTTCTCTATCTAACTACCATCTGGCATCGATGGAGTCACTGATAACAGCTGTGGTGTTCACCTTCTCTATCTAACTACCATCTGGCATCGATGGAGTCACTGATAACAGCTGTGGTGTTCACCTTCTCTATCTAACTACCATCTGGCATCGATGGAGTCACTGATAACAGCTGTGGTGTTCACCTTCTCTATCTAACTACCGTCTGGCATCGATGGAGTCACTGATAACAGCTGTGGTGTTCACCTTCTCTATCTAACTACCGTCTGGCATCGATGGAGTCACTGATAACAGCTGTGGTGTTCACCTTCTCTATCTAACTACCGTCTGGCATCGATGGAGTCACTGATAACAGCTGTGGTGTTCACCTTCTCTATCTAACTACCATCTGGCATCGATGGAGTCACTGATAACAGCTGTGGTGTTCACCTTCTCTATCTAACTACCATCTGGCATCGATGGAGTCACTGATAACAGCTGTGGTGTTCACCTTCTCTATCTAACTACCATCTGGCATCGATGGAGTCACTGATAACAGCTGTGGTGTTCACCTTCTCTATCTAACTACCATCTGGCATCGATGGAGTCACTGATAACAGCTGTGGTGTTCACCTTCTCTATCTAACTACCATCTGGCATCGATGGAGTCACTGATAACAGCTGTGGTGTTCACCTTCTCTATCTAACTACCATCTGGCATCGATAGAGTCACTGATAACAGCTGTGGTGTTCACCTTCTCTATCTAACTACCATCTGGCATCGATGGAGTCACTGATAACAGCTGTGGTGTTCTCCTCCTCTATCTAACTACCATCTGGCATCGATGGAGTCACTGATAACAGCTGTGGTGTTCACCTGCTCTATCTAACTACCATCTGGCATCGATGGAGTCACTGATAACAGCTGTGGTGTTCACCTTCTCTATCTAACTACCATCTGGCATCGATGGAGTCACTGATAACAGCTGTGGTGTTCACCTGCTCTATCTAACTACCATCTGGCATCGATGGAGTCACTGCTAACAGCTGTGGTGTTCACCTTCTCTATCTAACTACCATCTGGCATCGATAGAGTCACTGATAACAGCTGTGGTGTTCACCTTCTCTATCTAACTACCATCTGGCATCGATAGAGTCACTGATAACAGCTGTGGTGTTCACCTTCTCTATCTAACTACCATCTGGCATCGATGGAGTCACTGATAACAGCTGTGGTGTTCACCTTCTCTATCTAACTACCATCTGGCATCGATGGAGTCACTGATAACAGCTGTGGTGTTCACCTTCTCTATCTAACTACCATCTGGCATCGATGGAGTCACTGATAACAGCTGTGGTGTTCTCCTTCTCTATCTAACTACCATCTGGCATCGATGGAGTCACTGATAACAGCTGTGGTGTTCACCTTCTCTATCTAACTACCATCTGGCATCGATGGAGTCACTGATAACAGCTGTGGTGTTCACCTTCTCTATCTAACTACCATCTGGCATCGATGGAGTCACTGATAACAGCTGTGGTGTTCACCTTCTCTATCTAACTACCATCTGGCATCGATGGAGTCACTGATAACAGCTGTGGTGTTCACCTTCTCTATCTAACTACCATCTGGCATCGATGGAGTCACTGATAACAGCTGTGGTGTTCACCTTCTCTATCTAACTACCATCTGGCATCGATGGAGTCACTGATAACAGCTGTGGTGTTCACCTTCTCTATCTAACTACCATCTGGCATCGATGGAGTCACTGATAACAGCTGTGGTGTTCACCTTCTCTATCTAACTACCATCTGGCATCGATGGAGTCACTGATAACAGCTGTGGTGTTCACCTTCTCTATCTAACTACCATCTGGCATCGATGGAGTCACTGATAACAGCTGTGGTGTTCACCTTCTCTATCTAACTACCATCTGGCATCGATGGAGTCACTGATAACAGCTGTGGTGTTCACCTTCTCTATCTAACTACCATCTGGCATCGATGGAGTCACTGATAACAGCTGTGGTGTTCACCTTCTCTATCTAACTACCATCTGGCATCGATGGAGTCACTGATAACAGCTGTGGTGTTCACCTTCTCTATCTAACTACCATCTGGCATCGATAGAGTCACTGATAACAGCTGTGGTGTTCACCTTCTCTATCTAACTACCATCTGGCATCGATGGAGTCACTGATAACAGCTGTGGTGTTCACCTTCTCTATCTAACTACCATCTGGCATCGATGGAGTCACTGATAACAGCTGTGGTGTTCACCTGCTCTATCTAACTACCGTCTGGCATCGATGGAGTCACTGATAACAGCTGTGGTGTTCACCTTCTCTATCTAACTACCATCTGGCATCGATGGAGTCACTGATAACAGCTGTGGTGTTCACCTTCTCTATCTAACTACCATCTGGCATCGATGGAGTCACTGATAACAGCTGTGGTGTTCACCTTCTCTATCTAACTACCATCTGGCATCGATGGAGTCACTGATAACAGCTGTGGTGTTCACCTTCTCTATCTAACTACCATCTGGCATCGATGGAGTCACTGATAACAGCTGTGGTGTTCACCTTCTCTATCTAACTACCATCTGGCATCGATGGAGTCACTGATAACAGCTGTGGTGTTCACCTTCTCTATCTAACTACCATCTGGCATCGATGGAGTCACTGATAACAGCTGTGGTGTTCACCTTCTCTATCTAACTACCATCTGGCATCGATGGAGTCACTGATAACAGCTGTGGTGTTCACCTTCTCTATCTAACTACCATCTGGCATCGATGGAGTCACTGATAACAGCTGTGGTGTTCACCTTCTCTATCTAACTACCGTCTGGCATCGATGGAGTCACTGATAACAGCTGTGGTGTTCACCTTCTCTATCTAACTACCGTCTGGCATCGATGGAGTCACTGATAACAGCTGTGGTGTTCACCTTCTCTATCTAACTACCATCTGGCATCGATGGAGTCACTGATAACAGCTGTGGTGTTCACCTTCTCTATCTAACTACCATCTGGCATCGATAGAGTCACTGATAACAGCTGTGGTGTTCACCTTCTCTATCTAACTACCATCTGGCATCGATGGAGTCACTGATAACAGCTGTGGTGTTCACCTTCTCTATCTAACTACCGTCTGGCATCGATGGAGTCACTGATAACAGCTGTGGTGTTCACCTTCTCTATCTAACTACCGTCTGGCATCGATGGAGTCACTGATAACAGCTGTGGTGTTCACCTTCTCTATCTAACTACCATCTGGCATCGATGGAGTCACTGATAACAGCTGTGGTGTTCACCTTCTCTATCTAACTACCATCTGGCATCGATGGAGTCACTGATAACAGCTGTGGTGTTCACCTTCTCTATCTAACTACCATCTGGCATCGATGGAGTCACTGATAACAGCTGTGGTGTTCACCTTCTCTATCTAACTACCATCTGGCATCGATGGAGTCACTGATAACAGCTGTGGTGTTCACCTTCTCTATCTAACTACCATCTGGCATCGATGGAGTCACTGATAACAGCTGTGGTGTTCACCTTCTCTATCTAACTACCATCTGGCATCGATAGAGTCACTGATAACAGCTGTGGTGTTCACCTTCTCTATCTAACTACCATCTGGCATCGATGGAGTCACTGATAACAGCTGTGGTGTTCACCTTCTCTATCTAACTACCATCTGGCATCGATGGAGTCACTGATAACAGCTGTGGTGTTCACCTTCTCTATCTAACTACCATCTGGCATCGATGGAGTCACTGATAACAGCTGTGGTGTTCACCTTCTCTATCTAACTACCATCTGGCATCGATGGAGTCACTGATAACAGCTGTGGTGTTCACCTTCTCTATCTAACTACCATCTGGCATCGATGGAGTCACTGATAACAGCTGTGGTGTTCACCTTCTCTATCTAACTACCGTCTGGCATCGATGGAGTCACTGATAACACAATCAATACTCTGTGGGAGGAAAGGAGAGGTGCACTAAGCACAGCTTGTCCTATTTCACCCCAGGACGACGTGTCACGGATCAATAAGCAGGTATTGAGTACGTTAGTAAAGCTCTGCCATTGATCTGTATTGGCAGAAGACATTGATGAGCGTCGCCCTGTCCCCAACACCACAGATTCATCTGGGTAGTTTGTTGTTGGTAGTTTGTTGTTGGGTGGTTTGTTGGGTAGTGTGTTGTTGGGTAGTTTGTTGTTGGGTAGTTTGTTGTTGGGTAGTTTGTTGTTGGGTAGTGTGTTGGGGTAGTTTGTTGTTGGGTAATTTGTTGTTGGGTAGTTTGTTGTTGGGTTGTTTGTTGGGTAGTGTGTTGTTGGGTAGTTTGTTGTTGGGTAGTTTGTTGTTGGGTAGTTTGTTGTTGGGTAGTGTGTTGGGTAGTTTGTTGTTGGGTAGTTTGTTGTTGGTAGTTTGTTGTTGGGTAGTTTGTTGTTGGGTGGTTTGATGTTGGGTAGTTTGTTGTTGGGTAGTTTGTTGTTGGGTGGTTTGTTGGGTAGTTTGTTGTTGGGTAGTTTGTTGTTGGGTAGTTTGTTGTTGGGTAGTTTTTGTTGGGTAGTTTGTTGTTGGGTGGTTTGTTGTTGGGTAGTTTGTTGTTGGGTAGTTTGTTGGGTAGTTTGTTGTTGGGTAGTTTGTTGTTGGGTAGTTTGTTGTTGGGTAGTTTGTTGTTGGTAGTTTTGTTGGGTAGTTTGTTGTTTAGTTTGTTGTTGGGTAGTTTGTTGTTGGGTAGTTTGTTGTTGGTAGTTTGTTGTTGGGTGTTGTTGGGTAGTTTGTTGTTTAGTTTGTTGTTGGGTAGTTTGTTGTTGGGTAGTTTGTTGTTGGGAGTTAGTTTGTTTGTTGTTGGTAGTTTGTTGTTGGGTAGTTTGTTGTTGGGTAGTTTGTTGTTGGTAGTTTGTTGTTGGGTAGTTTGTTGTTAGTTTGGTAGTTTGTTGTTGGGTAGTTTGTTGTTGGGTAGTTTGTTGTTGGGTAGTTTGTTGTTGGGTAGTTTGTTGTTGGGTAGTTTGTTGTTGGGTAGTTTGTTGTTGGGTAGTTTGTTGTTGGGTAGTTTGTTGTTGGGTAGTTTGTTGTTGGGTAGTTTGTTGTTGGGTAGTTTGTTGTTGGGTGGTTTGTTGTTGGGGTAGTTTGTTGTTGGGTAGTTTGTTGTTGGGTAGTTTGTTGTTGGGTGGTTTGTTGTTGGGTAGTTTGTTGTTTGTTTGTTGGGGTAGTTTGTTGTTGGGTAGTTTGTTGTTGGGTAGTTTGTTGTTGGGTAGTTTGTTGTTGGGTAGTTTGTTGTTGGGTAGTTTGTTGTTGGTAGTTTGGTTTGTTGTTGGGTAGTTTGTTGTTGGGTAGTTTGTTGTTGGGTAGTTTGTTGTTGGGTAGTTTGTTGTTTAGTTTGTTGTTGGGTAGTTTTTGTTGTTGGGTAGTTTGTTGGGTAGTTTGTTGTTGGGTAGTTTGTTGTTGGGTAGTTTGTTGTTGGGTAGTTTGTTGTTGGGTGGTTTGTTGTTGGGGGTGGTTTGTTGTTGGGTAGTTTGTTGTTGGGTAGTTTGTTGTTGGGTAGTTTGTTGTTGGGTAGTTTGTTGTTTAGTTTGTTGGGTAGTTTGTTGTTGGGTAGTTTGTTGTTGGGTAGTTTGTTGTTGGGTAGTTTTTGTTGGGTAGTTTGTTGTTGGGGTTTGTTGTTTGTTTGTTTGTTGGGTAGTTTGTTGTTGGGTAGTTTGGTAGTTGTTGGGTAGTTTGTTGTTGGGTAGTTTGTTGTTGGGGTAGTTTGTTGTTGGGTAGTTGTTGGGGTAGTTTGTTGTTGTTGTTGGGGTAGTTTGTTGTTGGGGTAGTTTTTGTTGTTGGGTGGTTTGTTGTTGGGTAGTTTGTTGTTGGGTAGTTTGTTGTTGGGTAGTTTGTTCCTTGCTGTCCCCAGTCCACCTGACTGTGCTGCTGCTCCAGTTTCAACTGTTCTGCCTTATTATTATTCGACCATGCTGGTCATTTATGAACATTTGAACATCTTGGCCATGTTCTGTTATAATCTCCACCTGGCACAGCCAGAAGAGGACTGGCCACCCCACATAGCCCGGTTCCTCTCTAGGTTTCTTCCTAGGTTTTGGCCTTTCTAGGGAGTTTTTCCTAGCCACCGTGCTTTTACACCTGCATTGTTTGCTGTTTGGGGTTTTAGGCTGGGTTTCTGTACAGCACTTTGAGATATCAGCTGATGTAGGAAGGGCTATATAAATAAATTTGATTAGATTTGATTTGATTTGTTGTTGGGTAGTTTGTTGTTGGGTAGTTTGTTGTTGGGTAGTTTGTTGTTGGTAGTTTGTTGTTGGGTAGTTTTGTTGTTGGTAGTTTGTTGTTGGGTAGTTTGTTGGGTAGTTTGTTGTTGGGTAGTTTGTTGGGTAGTTTGTTGTTGGGTAGTTTGTTGTTGGGTAGTTTGTTGTTGGGGTAGTTTGTTGTTGGGTAGTTTGTTGTTGGGTAGTTTGTTGTTGGGCAGTTTGTTGTTGGGTAGTTTGTTGTTGGGTAGTTTGTTGTTGGGTAGTTTGTTGTTGGGTAGTTTGTTGTTGGGTGGTTTGTTGTTGGGTAGTTTGTTGTTGGGTAGTTTGTTGTTGGGTAGTTTGTTGGGTAGTTTGTTGTTGGGTAGTTTGTTGTTGCATAGTTTGTTGTTGGTTAGTTTGTTGTTGGGTAGTTTGTTGTTGGGTAGTTTGTTGTTGGGTGGTTTGTTGTTGGGTAGTTTGTTGTTGGGTAGTTTGTTGTTGGGTAGTTTGTTGTTGGGTGGTTTGTTGTTGGGTAGTTTGTTGTTGGGTAGTTTGTTGTTGGGTGGTTTGTTGTTGGGTAGTTTGTTGTTGGGTAGTTTGTTGTTGGGTAGTTTGTTGTTGGGTAGTTTGTTGTTGGGTAGTTTGTTGTTGGGTGGTTTGTTGTTGCATAGTTTGTTGTTGGTTAGTTTGTTGTTGGGTAGTTTGTTGTTGGGTAGTTTGTTTGTTGGGTAGTTTGTTGGGTAGTTTGTTGGGTAGTTTGTTGGGTAGTTTGTTGTTGGGTAGTTTGTTGTTGGGTAGTTTGTTGGGTAGTTTTGTTGTTGGGTAGTTTGTTGGGTAGTTTGTTGTTGGGTAGTTTACATTTACATTTAAGTCATTTAGCAGACGCTCTTATCCAGAGCGACTTACAAATTGGTGCATACACCTTATGACAACCAGTGGAACAGCCACTTGCATCTAAATCTTGTTGGGGGTGAGAAGGATTACTTACCCTTACTTACCCTATCCTAGGTATTCCTTGAAGAGGTGGGGTTTCAGGTGTCTCCGGAAGGTGGTGATTGACTCCGCTGTCCTGGCGTCGTGAGGGAGTTTGTTCCACCATTGGGGGCCAGAGCAGCGAACAGTTTTGACTGGGCTGAGCGGGAACTGTACTTCCTCAGTGGTAGGGAGGCGAGCAGGCCAGAGGTGGATGAACGCAGTGCCCTTGTTTGGGTGTAGGGCCTGATCAGAGCCTGGAGGTACTGAGGTGCCGTTCCCCTCACAGCTCCGCAGGCGAGCACCATGGTCTTGTAGCGGATGCGAGCTTCAACTGGAAGCCAGTGGAGAGAGCGGAGGAGCGGGGTGACGTGAGAGAACTTGGGAAGGTTGAACACCAGACGGGCTGCGGCGTTCTGGATGAGTTGTAGGGGTTTAATGGCACAGGCAGGGAGCCCAGCCAACAGCGAGTGCAGTAATCAAGACGGGAGATGACAAGTGCCTGGATTAGGACCTGCGCCGCTTCCTGTGTGAGGCAGGGTCGTACTCTGCGGATGTTTTAGAGCATGAACCTACAGGAACGGGACACCGCCTTGATGTTAGTTGAGAACGTCAGGGTGTTGTCCAGGATCACGCCAAGGTTCTTAGCGCTCTGGGAGGAGGACACAATGGAGTTGTCAACCGTGATGGCGAGATCATGGAACGGGCAGTCCTTCCCCGGGAGGAAGAGGAGCTCCGTCTTGCTGAGGTTCAGCTTGAGGTGGTGATCCGTCATCCACACTGATATGTCTGCCAGACATGCAGAGATGCGATTCGCCACCTGGTCATCAGAAGGGGAAAGGAGAAGATTAATTGTGTGTCGTCTGCATAGCAATGATAGGAGAGACCATGTGAGGTTATGACAGAGCCAAGTGACTTGGTGTATAGCGAGAATAAGAGAGGGCCTAGAACAGAGCCCTGGGGGACACCAGTGGTGAGAGCGCGTGGTGAGGAGACAGATTCTCGCCACGCCACCTGGTAGGAGCGACCTGTCAGGTAGGACGCAATCAAGCGTGGGCCGCGCCGGAGATGCCCAACTCGGAGAGGGTGGAGAGGAGGATCTGATGGTTCACAGTATCGAAGGCAGCCGATAGGTCTAGAAGGATGAGAGCAGAGGAGAGAGAGTTAGCTTTAGCAGTGCGGAGCGCCTCCGTGATACAGAGAAGAGCAGTCTCAGTTGAATGACTAGTCTTGAAACCTGACTGATTTGGATCAAGAAGGTCATTCTGAGAGAGATAGCGGTAGAGCTGGCCAAGGACGGCACGCTCAAGAGTTTTGGAGAGAAAAGAGAGAAGGGATACTGGTCTGTAGTTGTTGACATCGGAGGGATCGAGTGTAGGTTTTTTCAGAAGGGGTGCAACTCTCGCTCTCTTGAAGACGGGAGGGACGTAGCCAGCGGTCAGGGATGAGTTGATGAGCGAGGTGAGGTAAGGGAGAAGGTCTCCGGAAATGGTCTGGAGAGAGAGGAGGGGATAGGGTCAAGCGGGCAGGTTGTTGGGCGGCCGGCCGTCACAAGACGCGAGATTTCATCTGGAGAGAGAGGGGAGAAAGAGGTCAGAGCATAGGGTAGGGCAGTGTGAGCAGAACCAGCGGTGTCGTTTGACTTAGCAAACGAGGATCGGATGTCATCGACCTTCTTTTCAAAATGGTTGACGAAGTCATCTGCAGAGAGGGAGGAGGGAGGGGGGGGGAGGATTCAGGAGGGAGGAGAAGGTGGCAAAGAGCTTCCTAGGGTTAGAGGCAGATGCTTGGAATTTAGAATGGTAGAAAGTGGCTTTAGCAGCAGAGACAGAGGAGGAAAATGTAGAGAGGAGG
>NW_026290885.1:22500-57500 GCF_023373465.1 Oncorhynchus keta
GATTGGGTTGACCCATTGCTTCCTATGTCTCGGGGGATTGGGTTGACCCATTGCTTCCTATGTCTCGGGGGATTGGGTTGACCCATTGCTTCCTATGTCTCGGGGGATTGGGTTGACCCATTGCTTCCCTATGTCCTCTGACCCATTGCTTCCGCCCTCGGGGATTGGGTTTACCCATTGCTTCCTACGTCTCGGGGGATTGGGTTGACCCATTGCTTCCTACGTCTCGGGGGATTGGGTTTACCCATTGCTTCTTACGTCTCAGGGGGATTGGGTTGACCCATTGCTTCCTACGTCTCGGGGGGATTGGGTTGACCCATTGCTTCCTACGTCTCAGGGGATTGGGTTGACCCATTGCTTCTTACGTCTCGGGGATTTGACCCATTGCTTCTTACGTCTCGGGGGATTGGGTTGACCCATTGCTTCCTACGTCTCGGGGGATTGGGTTGACCCATTGCTTCCCTACGTCTCGGGGATTGGGTTGACCCATTGCTTCCTACGTCTCGGGGGGGATTGGGTTGACCCATTGCTTCCTACGTCTCGGGGGGGATTGGGTTGACCCATTGCTTCTTACGTCTCGGGGGGATTGGGGATTCGGGGGTTGGGTTTACCCATTGCTTCTTACGTCTCGGGGGATTGGGTTGACCCATTGCTTCTTACGTCTCGGGGAGGATTGGGTTGACCCATTGCTTCTTACGTCTCGGGGGGATTGGGTTGACCCATTGCTTCTTACGTCTCGGGGAGGATTGGGTTGGGTTCGGGAGGATTGGGTTTACCCATTGCTTCTTACGTCTCGGGGAGGATTGGGTTTACCCATTGCTTCCTATGTCTCGGGGGATTGGGTTGACCCATTGCTTCCTATGTCTCGGGGGGGATTGGGTTGACCCATTGCTTCCTATGTCTCGGGGGGATTGGGTTGACCCATTGCTTCCTATGTCTCGTGGGGATTGCTTCCTATGTCTCGGGGGGATTGGGTTGCTTCCTACGTCTCGGGGAATTGGGCCGACCCATTGCTTCCTACGTCTCGGGGGGGGATTGGGTTGACCCATTGCTTCCTACGTCTCGGGGGGGATTGGGTCGACCCATTGCTTCCTACGTCTCGGGGGGAATTGGGCCGACCCATTGCTTCCTACGTCTCGGGGGGGATTGGGCCGACCCATTGCTTCCTACGTCTCGGGGAGGATTGGGTCGACCCATTGCTTCCTACGTCTCGGGGGGAATTGGGCCGACCCATTGCTTCCTACGTGTCGGGGGGGAATTGGGCCGACCCATTGCTTCCTAGGTCTCGGGGGATTGGGTCGACCCATTGCCTCCTAGGTCTCGGGGGGGATTGGGTTGACCCATTGCTTCCTAGGTCTCGGGGGATTGGGCCGACCCATTGCTTCCTACGTCTCGGGGGGGGGGAGATTTGGGCCGACCCATTGCTTCCTACGTCTCGGGGTGGGGGGTTGTGAGTATAAAATAACACATTTCCGTTCCCAGAGACAATAATAAGGAACAATAAAGTGGTGTTCTCCTCCTCCAGTCCACTCGCTGCCTGCCCCCTTCGCTGCGCTGCAACGGAGCCGGGACTGCCCCGATGGCTCGGACGAGGCAGGGTGCCCCGACACGGCCTGCGGGAAACGCCTGGGAACTTCTACGGAACATTCGCCTCCCGGACTTCTTCCGTCCCAACCGCAGCGCTGTGGGGGAGCTGAGGTGCTCCTGGCTACTGGACACTCAGGTAAGGGAGGAGTTCAACACCTAACACAATCCATTATCTGATGGTTGCTAAGGGAAGATTATTTAACCTTTAACTAGGTAAGTCAGTTAAGAACAAATTCTTATTTACAATGACGGCCTACACCGACCAAACCCGGACGATGCTGGGCCAACTGTCTGCTGCTCTACGGGACTCCCGATCACGGCCGGTTGTGATACAGCCTGGATTCGAACCAGAGTGTCTGTAGTGACGCCTCTAGCCCTGAGATACAGTGCCCTGCGCCACAGATGAATCCGTTCATCGTAGTTTGTATTTTTCCAAATAAATTCATTAATAAACCACAGTTTATTAAATATATTAAGACGCGTGCTGACTGATCTATAGCAGAGTGAGAGATGAACACATGCTGACTGATCTATAGCAGAGTTACACAGCTGAACACATGCTGTCTGATCTATAGCAGAGTTAGAGCTGAACACATGCTGACTGATCTATAGCAGAGTTAGAGATGAACACATGCTGACTGATCTATAGCAGAGTTAGAGATGAACACATGCTGACTGATCTATAGCAGAGTTACACAGCTGAACACATGCTGTCTGATCTATAGCAGAGTTACACAGCTGAACACATGCTGACTGATCTATAGCAGAGTTACACAGCTGAACACATGCTGACTGATCTATAGCAGAGTTAGAGATGAACACATGCTGACTGATCTATAGCAGAGTTACACAGCTGAACACATGCTGTCTGATCTATAGCAGAGTTACACAGCTGAACACATGCTGACTGATCTATAGCAGAGTTACACAGCTGAACACATGCTGACTGATCTATAGCAGAGTTACACAGCTGAACACATGCTGACTGATCTATAGCAGAGTTACACAGCTGAACACATGCTGACTGATCTATAGCAGAGTTAGAGATGAACACATGCTGACTGATCTATAGCAGAGTTAGAGATGAACACATGCTGACTGATCTATAGCAGAGTTAAATATGAACACGTGCTGACTGATCTATAGCAGAGTTACACAGCTGAACACATGCTGACTGATCTATAGCAGAGTTAGAGATGAACACATGCTGACTGATCTATAGCAGAGTTAAAGAGCTGAACACATGCTGACTGATCTATAGCAGAGTTACACAGCTCAACACATGCTGACTGATATATAGCAGAGTTAGAGCTGAACACATGCTGACTGATCTATAGCAGAGTTAGAGATTAACACATGCTGACTGATCTATAGCAGAGTTACACAGCTGAACACATGCTGACTGATCTATAGCAGAGTTAAAGACCTGAACACATGCTGACTGATCTATAGCAGAGTTAGAGATGAACACATGACTGATCTATGAGTTCACAGCTGAACACATGCTGTCTGATCTATAGCAGAGTTACACAGCTGAACACATGCTGACTGATCTATAGCAGAGTTACACAGCTGAACACATGCTGACTGATCTATAGCAGAGTTACACAGCTGAACACATGCTGACTGATCTATAGCAGAGTTACACAGCTGAACACATGCTGACTGATCTATAGCAGAGTTACAGATGAACACATGCTGACTGATCTATAGCAGAGTTAGAGATGAACACATGCTGACTGATCTATAGCAGAGTTAACAGCTGAACACATGCTGACTGATCTATAGCAGAGTTACACAGCTGAACACATGCTGACTGATCTATAGCAGAGTTAGAGATGCACATGCTGACTGATCTATAGCAGAGTTAAAGAGCTGAACACATGCTGACTGATCTATAGCAGAGTTACACAGCTCAACACATGCTGACTGATCTATAGCAGAGTTAGAGCTGAACACATGCTGACTGATCTATAGCAGAGTTAGAGATGAACACATGCTGACTGATCTATAGCAGAGTGAACACATGCTGAATCTATAGCAGAGTTAAAGACCTGAACACATGCTGACTGATCTATAGCAGAGTTACAGCTGAACACATGCTGACTGATCTATAGCAGAGTTAGAGATGAACACATGCTGACTGATCTATAGCAGAGTTACACAGCTGAACACATGCTGACTGATCTATAGCAGAGTTAGAGATTAACACATGCTGACTGATCTATAGCAGAGTTAGAGATGAACACATGCTGACTGATCTATAGCAGAGTTACACAGCTGAACACAGCTGAACACTATAGCTGAGATTGATCTATGAGCAGAGTTACACAGCTGAACACATGCTGACTGATCTATAGCAGAGTTACACAGCTGAACACATGCTGACTGATCTATAGCAGAGTTAGAGATGAACACATGCTGACTGATCTATAGCAGAGTTACACAGCTGAACACATGCTGACTGATCTATAGCAGAGTTACACAGCTGAACACATGCTGACTGATCTATAGCAGAGTTACACAGCTGAACACATGCTGACTGATCTATAGCAGAGTTACACAGCTGAACACAGCTGAACACATGCTGACTGATCTATAGCAGAGTTACACAGCTGAACACATGCTGACTGATCTATAGCAGAGTTACACAGCTGAACACATGCTGACTGATCTATAGCAGAGTTACACAGCTGAACACATGCTGACTGATCTATAGCAGAGTTACACAGCTGAACACATGCTGACTGATCTATAGCAGAGTTACACAGCTGAACACATGCTGACTGATCTATAGCAGAGTTAGAGATGAACACATGCTGACTGATCTATAGCAGAGTTACACAGCTGAACACATGCTGACTGATCTATAGCAGAGTTACACAGTGAACACATGCTGACTGATCTATAGCAGAGTTACACAGCTGAACACATGCTGACTGATCTATAGCAGAGTTACAGCTGAACACATGCTGACTGATCTATAGCAGAGTTACAGCTGAACACATGCTGACTGATCTATAGCAGAGTTACACAGCTGAACACATGCTGACTGATCTATAGCAGAGTTACACAGCTGAACACATGCTGACTGATCTATAGCAGAGTTAGAGCTGAACACATGCTGACTGATCTATAGCAGAGTTACACAGCTGAACACATGCTGACTGATCTATAGCAGAGTTAGAGATGAACACATGCTGACTGATCTATAGCAGAGTTAAAGAGCTGAACACATGCTGACTGATCTATAGCAGAGTTAGAGATGAACACATGCTGACTGATCTATAGCAGAGTTACATGCTGAGCTGAACACATAGAGATGCTGACTGATCTATAGCAGAGTTACACAGCTGAACACATGCTGACTGATCTATAGCAGAGTTAGAGATGAACACATGCTGACTGATCTATAGCAGAGTTAGAGATGAACACATGCTGACTGATCTATAGCAGAGTTACACAGCTGAACACATGCTGACTGATCTATAGCAGAGTTAGAGATTAACACATGCTGACTGATCTATAGCAGAGTTAGAGATGAACACATGCTGATCTATAGCAGAGTTGATCTGCTGACTGATCAGAGTTACACAGCTGAACACATGCTGACTGATCTATAGCAGAGTTACACAGCTGAACACATGCTGACTGATCTATAGCAGAGTTAGAGATGAACACATGCTGACTGATCTATAGCAGAGTTACAGATGAACACATGCTGACTGATCTATAGCAGAGTTACACAGCTGAACACATGCTGACTGATCTATAGCAGAGTGAACACAGCTGAACACATGCTGACTGACTGATCTATAGCAGAGTTACACAGCTGAACACATGCTGACTGATCTATAGCAGAGTTACAGCTGAACACATGCTGACTGATCTATAGCAGAGTTACACAGCTGAACACATGCTGACTGATCTATAGCAGAGTTACACAGCTGAACACATGCTGACTGATCTATAGCAGAGTTAAAGATGAACACATGCTGACTGATCTATAGCAGAGTTACACAGCTGAACACATGCTGACTGATCTATAGCAGAGTTAAAGATGAACACATGCTGACTGATCTATAGCAGAGTTACACAGCTGAACACATGCTGACTGATCTATAGCAGAGTTACACAGCTGAACACATGCTGACTGATCTATAGCAGAGTTACACAGCTGAACACATGCTGACTGATCTATAGCAGAGTTAGAGATGAACACATGCTGACTGATCAGCTGAACACATGCTGACTGATCTATAGCAGAGTTACACAGCTGAACACATGCTGACTGATCTATAGCAGAGTTACACAGCTGAACACATGCTGACTGATCTATAGCAGAGTTACACAGCTGAACACATGCTGACTGATCTATAGCAGAGTTAGAGCTGAACACATGCTGACTGATCTATAGCAGAGTTACACAGCTGAACACATGCTGACTGATCTATAGCAGAGTTACACAGCTGAACACATGCTGACTGATCTATAGCAGAGTTACACAGCTGAACACATGCTGACTGATCTATAGCAGAGTTAGAGCTCAACACATGCTGACTGATCTATAGCAGAGTTAGAGATGAACACATGCTGACTGATCTATAGAAGAGTTACACAGCTGAACACATGCTGACTGATCTATAGCAGAGTTACACAGCTGAACACATGCTGACTGATCTATAGCAGAGTTACACAGCTGACTGATCTATAGCAGACACAGCTGAACACTGATCTATAGCAGAGTTACACAGCTGAACACATGCTGACTGATCTATAGCAGAGTTAGACAGCTGAACACATGCTGACTGATCTATAGCAGAGTTACACAGCTGAACACATGCTGACTGATCTATAGCAGAGTTACACAGCTGAACACATGCTGACTGATCTATAGCAGAGTTACACAGCTGAACACATGCTGACTGATCTATAGCAGAGTTACACAGCTGAACACATGCTGACTGATCTATAGCAGAGTTACACAGCTGAACACATGCTGACTGATCTATAGCAGAGTTACACAGCTGAACACATGCTGACTGATCTATAGCAGAGTTAGACATGCTGACTGATCTATAGCAGAGTTACACATGCTGACTGATCTATAGCAGAGTTAGAGATGAACACATGCTGACTGATCTATAGCAGAGTTAGAGATGAACACATGCTGACTGATCTATAGCAGAGTTACACATGCTGACTGATCTATAGCAGAGTTACAGATAAACACATGCTGACTGATCTATAAGCTCCATTAAAACAGCAGCTTGTTTAGTTAAACTGTCTGTCACAATGGAAAATCACTGAAATTAGTTATTTTTGATTTTCACATTTTTTTATCAATACGGTTGCCCTCGGTCGACTACTTGATGGATCTAACTCATTCCTCCTCCTAGGACCCTAAACCCATCGTGTTGCAGCTGGACCTGGGGTTAGGGCCAGGGGACTCCCTCCATGTCTATGATGGGCTGGTCCAGAGAGCAGAGCGCCTCCTGCAGGCCCTGTCGCATCATAACAACAGGAGACCAGCCCTGTTAGAATCCAGTAGAGGACAGATGAGTCTGCAGTACCTGGCCCAACCACTCAGCCCTGGGCATGGGTTCAACGCTACATACCAGGTAGGCTAACCCTGACCCTAACCCTGACCTTAACCCTGACCCTAACCCTAACCCTAACACCACTCAGCCCTGGGCATGGGTTCAACGCTACATACCAGGTAGGCTAACCCTGACCCTAACCCTGACCCTAACACCACACAGCCCTGTTAGAATCCAGTAGAGGACAGATGAGTCTGCAGTACCTGGCCCAACCACTCAGCCCTGGGCATGGGTTCAACGCTACATACCAGGTAGGCTAACCCTGACCCTAACCCTGACCCTAACACCACACAGCCCTGTTAGAATCCAGTAGAGGACAGATGAGTCTGCAGTACCTGGCCCAACCACTCAGCCCTGGGCATGGGTTCAACGCTACATACCAGGTAGGCTAACCCTGACCCTAACCCTGACCCTAACACCACTCAGCCCTGTTAGAATCCAGTAGAGGACAGATGAGTCTGCAGTACCTGGCCCAACCACTCAGCCCTGGGCATGGGTTCAACGCTACATACCAGGTAGGCTAACCCTGACCCTAACCCTGACCCTAACACCACACAGCCCTGTTAGAATCCAGTAGAGGACAGATGAGTCTGCAGTACCTGGCCCAACCACTCAGCCCTGGGCATGGGTTCAACGCTACATACCAGGTAGGCTAACCCTGACCCTAACCCTGACCCTAACCCCACACAGCCCTGTTAGAATCCAGTAGAGGACAGATGAGTCTGCAGTACCTGGCCCAACCACTCAGCCCTGGGCATGGGTTCAACGCTACATACCAGGTAGGCTAACCCTGACCCTAACCCTGACCCTAACACCACTCAGCCCTGTTAGAATCCAGTAGAGGACAGATGAGTCTGCAGTACCTGGCCCAACCACTCAGCCCTGGGCATGGGTTCAACGCTACATACCAGGTAGGCTAACCCTGACCCTAACCCTGACCCACACCCCTCAGCCCTGTTAGAATCCAGTAGAGGACAGATGAGTCTGCAGTACCTGGCCCAACCACTCAGCCCTGGGCATGGGTTCAACGCTACATACCAGGTAGGCTAACCCTGACCCTAACCCTGACCCTAACCCTGACCCTAACCCTGACCCTAACCCTGACCTTAACCCTGACCCTATCCTGACCCTAACCCTGACCCTAACACCACTCAGCCCTGGGCATGGGTTCAACGCTACATACCAGGTAGGCTAACCCTGACCCTAACCCTGACCCTAACCCCTGACCCTATCACTAACCCTGACCTTAACCCTGACCCTATCACTAACCCTGACCTTAACCCTGACCCTAACCTGACCTAACCCTGACCTTAACCCCCTAACACCACTCAGCCCTGGGCATGGGTTCAACGCTACATACCAGGTAGGCTAACCCTGACCCTAACCCTGACCCTAACCCTAACCCTAACCCTGACCCTAACCCTGACCTTAACCTGACCCTATCACTGACCCTAACCCTGACCCTAACACCACTCAGCCCTGGGCATGGGTTCAATGCTACATACCAGGTAGGCTAACCCTGACGCTAACCCTGACCTTAACCCTGACCCTAACCCTCAGACATGGGTTAACACCAGGTAGGCTAACCCTGAGCCCGCTAACCCTGACCTTAACCCTGACCCTAACCCTGACCCTAACACCACTCAGCCCTGGGCATGGGTTCAACGCTACATACCAGGTAGTCTAACCCTGACCCTAACCCTGACCCTAACCCTGACCTTAACCCTGACCTTAACCCTGACCCTAACCTGACCTTAACCCTGACCCTAACCTGACCTTTACCCTGACCCTAACCCTGACCTTTACCCTGACCCTAACCCTGACCTTACCCTGACCCTAACCCTGACCCTAACCTGACCTTTACCCTGACCCTAACCTGACCTTTACCCTGACCCTAACACCACTCAGCCCTGGTCATGGATTCAACACTACATACCAGGTAGATTAGATTTGGGACAGTGGGATTGTAAATGGTTTTCTTGATGATGAAGTGTTCTGTTTTGTGTTTAGAGCTGTCATTGGTCCAGAGTTTATCCTGACCAGACAGAAGACTAGTACCCAGAGTTTATCCTGACCAGACAGAAGACTAGTACCCAGAGTTTATCCTGACCAGACAGAAGACTAGTACCCAGAGTTTATCCTGACCAGACAGAAGACTAGTACCCAGAGTTTATCCTGACCAGACAGAAGACTAGTACCCAGAGTTTATCCTGACCAGACAGAAGACTAAGACTAGTACCCAGAGTTTATCCTGACCAGACAGAAGACTAGTACCCAGAGTTTATCCTGACCAGACAGAAGACTAGTACCCAGAGATTACTTCATGAGGACGTTTCCTGTTCTATCCTGTAGGTGAAAGGTTACTGTTTCCCTGGGGAACACCCGTGCGGATTGGACCAGGGCTGTTACTCTGAACGCCAGCGCTGTGACGGGTACTGGCACTGCCCTACGGGGCGCGACGAGGAGGAGTGTCCAGTTTGCCAGGAGGGGGAGTACCCCTGTGAGGGGGGCAGTGGGGCCTGCTACCCTGCCTCTGAAAGATGTAACAACCAGAAGAAGGTATCAATCAATCAATCAATCAATCAATCAATCAATCAATCAATACTTTATTATCCTATTGTGCAATTGTGATAAAAAATGATTGTGCTAAACTCCTGGATGTAGGAGAGAAACCCTTCAGTTGAAAACATTCTAGTTACAGTCTATTTTCAGACTGTGATTCTAATGATCGTTGTGTCTAAAAACAGGCTTTTAATACATCAAATCAAATGATTATTATTTACACACTGAGGAAGACCACATACTGATCAATATAATATAATATACACACTGAGGAAGACCACATACTGATCAATATAATATAATATACACACTGAGGAAGACCACATACTGATCAATATAATATAATATACACACTGAGGAAGACCACATACTGATCAATATAATATAATATAATATACACACTGAGGAAGACCACATACTGATCAATATAATATAATATACACACTGAGGAAGACAACATACTGATCAATATAATATATTATACACACTGAGGAAGACAACATACTGATCAATATAATATAATATAATATACACACTGAGGAAGACCACATACTGATCAATATAATATAAATTACACACTGAGGAAGACCACATACTGATCAATATAATATAATATACACACTGAGGAAGACCACATACTGATCAATATAATATAATATACACACTGAGGAAGACCACATACTGATCAATATAATATAATATACACACTGAGGAAGACAACATACTGATCAATATAATATAATATACACACTGAGGAAGACCACATACTGATCAATATAATATAATATACACACTGAGGAAGACCACATACTGATCAATATAATATAATATACACACTGAGGAAGACCACATACTGATCAATATAATATAATATACACACTGAGGAAGACCACATACTGATCAATATAATATAATATACACACTGAGGAAGACCACATACTGATCAATATAATATAATATACACACTGAGGAAGACCACATACTGATCAATATAATATAATATACACACTGAGGAAGACCACATACTGATCAATATAATATAATGTACACACTGAGGAAGACAACATGCTGATCAATATAATATAATATACACACTGAGGAAGACAACATGCTGATCAATATAATATAATATACACACTGAGGAAGACAACATGCTGATCAATATAATATAATATACACACTGAGGAAGACAACATGCTGATCAATATAATATAATATACACACTGAGGAAGACAACATGCTGATCAATATAATATAATATACACACTGAGGAAGACAACATGCTGATCAATATAATATAATATACACACTGAGGAAGACAACATGCTGATCAATATAATATACACACTGAGGAAGACAACATACTGATCAATATAATATAATATACACACTGAGGAAGACAACATGCTGATCAATATAATATAATATACACACTGAGGAAGACAACATGCTGATCAATATAATATAATATACACACTGAGGAAGACAACATGCTGATCAATATAATATAATATACACACTGAGGAAGACAACATGCTGATCAATATAATATACACACTGAGGAAGACAACATACTGATCAATATAATATAATATACACACTGAGGAAGACAACATACTGATCAATATAATATAATATAATATACACACTGAGGAAGACAACATACTGATCAATATAATATAATATAATATACACACTGAGGAAGACAACATACTGATCAATATAATATAATATACACACTGAGGAAGACAACATACTGATCAATATAATATAATATAATATACACACTGAGGAAGACAACATACTGATCAATATAATATAATATACACACTGAGGAAGACAACATACTGATCAATATAATATAATATAATATAATATACACACTGAGGAAGACAACATACTGATCAATATAATATAATATAATATACACACTGAGGAAGACAACATACTGATCAATATAATATAATATAATATACACACTGAGGAAGACAACATACTGATCAATATAATATAATATAATATACACACTGAGGAAGACAACATACTGATCAATATAATATAATATAATATACACACTGAGGAAGACAACATACTGATCAATATAATATAATATAATATACACACTGAGGAAGAGAACATACTGATCAATATAATATAATATAATATACACACTGAGGAAGACAACATACTGATCAATATAATATATTATACACACTGAGGAAGACAACATACTGATCAATATAATATAATATAATATACACACTGAGGAAGACCACATACTGATCAATATAATATAAATTACACACTGAGGAAGACCACATACTGATCAATATAATATAAATTACACACTGAGGAAGACCACATACTGATCAATATAATATAATATACACACTGAGGAAGACCACATACTGATCAATATAATATAATATACACACTGAGGAAGACCACATACTGATCAATATAATATAAATTACACACTGAGGAAGACCACATACTGATCAATATAATATAAATTACACACTGAGGAAGACCACATACTGATCAATATAATATAAATTACACACTGAGGAAGACCACATACTGATCACAACTGTTATGATTGTAAATATACTGCAGTATCTCGCATTCATTAATTCATTCATTCATTCGTTCCAGTGTCCAGACGGTTCTGATGAGAAGAACTGTTATGATTGTAAATATACAGCAGTATCTCTCATTAATTCGTTCCAGTGCCCAGACGGTTCTGATGAGAAGAACTGTTTTGACTGCCAGCCGGGGAACTTCCACTGTGACACCAACCTGTGTATCTTCGAGACGTGGCACTGTGATGGCCAGGAGGACTGCCTGGATGGTAGTGACGAGAGAGACTGTTTGGGAGCTGTACCCAGGAAGGTACTGAAAAACATCATTTGATGAGTGCTTACATTTGTCCTACAGTTGACGTCTGAAGTTTACATACACTCAGGTTGGGGCCATTTAAACTTGTTTTTCAACCACTCCACAAATTTCTTGTTAACAAACGATAGTTTTGGCCAGTCAGTTAGGACGTCTACTTTGTACAAGTAATTTTTCCAACAATTGTTTACAGATTATTTCACTTACTAGTAGTAGTATGTTTTATAATGTATTGTATTACTAGTAGTAGTATGTTTTATAATGTATTGTATTACTAGTAGTAGTATGTTTTATAATGTGTTTTATAATGTATTGTATTACTAGTAGTAGTATGTTTATAATGTATTGTATTACTAGTAGTAGTATGTTTTATAATGTGTTTTATAATGTGTTGTATTACTAGTAGTAGTATGTTTTATAATGTATTGTATTACTAGTAGTAGTATGTTTTATAATGTATTGTATTACTAGTAGTAGTGTGTTTTATAATGTATTGTATTACTAGTAGTAGTATGTTTTATAATGTGTTGTATTACTAGTAGTAGTATGTTTATAATGTATTGTATTACAATTAGTAGTGTGTTTATAATGTATTGTATTACTAGTAGTAGTGTGGTTTATAATGTGTTTTATAATGTATTGTATTACTAGTAGTCGTGTGTTTATAGTGTATTGTATTACTAGTAGTAGTATGTTTATAATGTATTATATTACTAGTAGTAGTGTGGTTTATAATGTATTGTATTACTAGTAGTAGTATGTTTTATAATGTGTTGTATTACTAGTAGTAGTATGTTTATAATGTATTGTATTACAAGTAGTAGTGTGTTTATAATGTATTGTATTACTAGTAGTAGTGTGTTTTATAATGTATTGTATTACTAGTAGTAGTATGTTTTATAATGTATTGTATTAAAAGTAGTAGTGTGTTTTATAATGTATGGTATTACTAGTAGTAGTATGTTTATAATGTGTTTTATTACTAGTAGTAGTATGTTTATAATGTATTGTATTACTAGTAGTAGTATGTTTTATAATGTGTTTTATAATGTATTGTATTACTAGTAGTAGTATGGTTTATAATGTGTTGTATTACTAGTAGTAGTGTGTTTTATAATGTATTGTATTACTAGTAGTAGTGTGTTTTATAATGTATTGTATTACTAGTAGTAGTATGTTTTATAATGTGTTTTATAATGTATTGTATTACTAGTAGTAGTATGTTTTATAATGTGTTGTATTACTAGTAGTAGTATGTTTATAATGTATTGTATTACTAGTAGTAGTATGGTTTATAATGTGTTTTATAATGTATTGTATTACTAGTAGTAGTATGGTTTATAATGTATTGTATTACTAGTAGTAGTATGTTTATAATGTATTGTATTACTAGTAGTAGTATGTTTTATAATGTGTTTTATAATGTATTGTATTACTAGTAGTAGTATGTTTTATAATGTATTGTATTACTAGTAGTAGTATGTTTATAATGTATTGTATTACTAGTAGTAGTATGTTTATAATGTGTTTTATAATGTATTGTATTACTAGTAGTAGTGTGTTTTATAATGTATTGTATTACTAGTAGTAGTATGTTTATAATGTATTGTATTACTAGTAGTAGTATGTTTATAATGTATTGTATTACTAGTAGTAGTATGTTTTATAATGTGTTGTATTACTAGTAGTAGTATGGTTTATAGTGTGTTTTATAATGTATTGTATTACTAGTAGTAGTATGGTTTATAATGTATTGTATTACTAGTAGTAGTATGTTTATAATGTATTGTATTACTAGTAGTAGTATGTTTTATAATGTGTTTTATAATGTGTTTTATAATGTATTGTATTACTAGTAGTAGTATGTTTTATAATGTATTGTATTACTAGTAGTAGTATGTTTATAATGTATTGTATTACTAGTAGTAGTATGTTTATAATGTGTTTTATAATGTATTGTATTACTAGTAGTAGTGTGTTTTATAATGTATTGTATTACTAGTAGTAGTATGTTTATAATGTATTGTATTACTACTAGTAGTATGTTTATAATGTATTGTATTACTAGTAGTAGTATGTTTATAATGTATTGTATTACTAGTAGTAGTATGTTTTATAATGTATTGTATTACTAGTAGTAGTATGTTTTATAATGTATTGTATTACTAGTAGTAGTATGTTTTATAATGTATTGTATTACTAGTAGTAGTATGTTTATAATGTATTGTATTACTAGTAGTAGTATGTTTTATAATGTATTGTATTACTAGTAGTAGTATGGTTTATAATATATTGTATTACTAGTAGTAGTATGTTTATAATGTGTTTCATTACTGTCTGTATTGTTTCAAGGTGATCACTGCTGCCCTGATTGGTTCTCTTGTCTGTGGCCTCCTCCTTGTCATCGCTCTGGGCTGTGCCTTCAAACTGTACTCCCTCCGGACAAGAGAGTACAGGTAGGAGGATTTCATCGACCTCTTGTTGTCCCTCCCTCCCTCCCTCCCTCCCTCCCTCCCTCCCTCCCTCCCTCCCTCCCTCCCTCCCTCCCTCCCTCCGATTGGATTTTGAGTTTATTAGCTCCCCCTATTAGCTCCCCCTATTAGCTCCCCCTTTAGCTCCCCTATTAGCTCCCCCTTTTAGCTCCCCCTATTAGCTCCCCTATTAGCTCCCCCTATTAGCTCCCCCTATTAGCTCCCCCTATTAGCTCCCCCTTGTTTGTAAAGCCGCCCAGTTCCCAGTCACTAATTATTCATCACTAAGTGAGAGAGAGAGAGAGAGAGAGAGACAGAGACAGAGAGAGAGAGAGAGAGAGAGAGAGAGAGAGAGAGAGAGAGAGAGAGAGAGAGAGAGAGAGAGAGAGAGAGAGAGAGAAATAGAGGGGACAAACAGCTTTAATCTGACCCCTGCTATGAATCGGGGCGGCAGGGTAGCCTAGTGGTTAGAGCGTTGGACTAGTAACCGAAAGGTTGCAAGCTCGAATCCCCGAGCTGACAAGGTACAAATCTGTCGTTCTGCCCCTGAACAGGCAGTTAACCCACTGTTCCTGAAAATAAGAATTTGTTCTTAACTGACTTGCCTAGTAAAATAAAGGTAAAATAAAAAAATCTAGCCCATTACTGCTCAGCTCCCATTTCCCGCGGGTGAGCTGTTAGCGTAGCGGTATGCTACTCTGCTGGTGCTATGCTGCTACTCTGCTGGTACTCTGCTGGTGCTATGCTGGTGCCCTACTAATCCAGACACTGTGTAAGTCCCTTCAACTCCTCTCAGCTCTGTGTGTGTACGCTGATCAGGCTTGGCCTGGTCCTGCAGTGTGGAACTGTAGAGAGGAGAGAGATGGTAGAGAGAGATGTGGTGGAAGTGGTGTATAATTAGTTAATTGTATCTGTCTGGCTCTGCACAGTCTGACCTGTCATGACTCACTATATCTGCTGATGTGTGAGATAGAGAGAGTTTGCGAGGAGAATACAAATTCCATCTAGACACTGTTGCCCTAGAAAACTATACATACCTTGGCCTAAACATCAGCGCCACAGGTAACTTCCACAAAGCTGTGAACGAGAGACAAGGCAAAAGGACATAAAATTCGACATCCCAATTAGGATCTGGCTACAAAATACTTGAATCAGTTATAAAACCCAGTCATAGAGCCCATTGCCCTTTATGGTTGTGAGGTCTGGGGTCCGCTCACCAACCAAGACTTTACAATATGGGACAAACACCAAAGTGAGACTCTGCAGAGTTCTGCAAAAATATCCTCCGTCTACAATGTAAAACACCAAATAATGCAGAGCAGAAAAGTACCGTTAAATTCTACAACCACCTAAAAGGAAGTGATTCCCAAACCTTCAACCTTCAACCTTCAAACCACAAAATGAGGTGGAAACTGAGCTGCACTTCCTAACCTCCTGCCCAATGTATGACCATATTAGAGAGACATATTTCCCCCAGATCACACAGATCCACAAAAAACTCCCATACCTACTGGGTGAAATTCCACAGTGTGACATCACAGCAGCAAGATTTGTGACCTGTTGCCACGAGAAAAGGGCAACCAGTGAAGAACAAACACCATTGTAAATACAACCCATATTTATGCTTATTTATTTTATCTTGTGTCCTTTAATTATTTGTACGTTGTGTGTATATATATATATATATATATATATATGTGTATATATATATATATATATATATATATATATATATATATATATATATATATATATATATATATATATATAATATGACATTTGTAATGTCTTTACTGTTTTGAAACTGTTGTATGTGTAATGTTTACTGTTAATTTTTGTTGTTTTTCACTTTATATATTCACTTTGTATGTTGTCTACCTCACTTGCTTTGGCAATGTTAACACATGTTTCCCATGCCAATAAAGCCCTTGAATTGAATTGAATTGAGAGAGAGGGAGAGAGGAGAGAGAGAGGAGAGAGAGAAAGAGAGGAGAGAGAGAGAGAGGAGAGAGAGAGAGGAGAGAGAGAGAGGAGAGAGAGAGAGGAGAGAGGGAGAGAGAGAGACAGAGACAGAGAGAGACAGAGACAGAGACAGAGACAGAGAGAGAGAGAGAGAGAGAGAGAGAGAGAGAGAGACAGAGACAGAGACAGAGAGACAGAGACAGAGACAGAGACACAGAGACAGAGAGAGAGGGGGAGAGAGACAGAGAGAGAGAGAGACAGATAGAGAGAGAGGACAGAGAGAGAGAGGGACAGAGAGAGGGAGAGAGGATGTTTTGTGGTTCTGTAATGATTTCCTATAATAGTGTTTTCCCAGGTTCAGTCCCTTAGAGGTTACAGTTATAGCATTTGTCCCAAATGACAACCTACTTTTGACCAGGGCCCATAGGCACTATTTAGGGAATAGGGTGCCATTTGGGATGCTGACGTATAAAGGTCAGAGGTCAAAAGGCTGTGCACCCGTTATCTTCCCCTGGGGTTTATTACTAATCTGTTGACAGAGAGGGAAGAGGAAGCGAGACATCCCACTATTCTTCTGGTTCATATACAGTCAGTGAACTAAGCAGACCAGACCTCAGCTGCTAATTCATTGGTGTCTATGGGAGAGCCCCTTAAGCAGACCAGACCCCAGCTGCTAATTCATTGGTGTCTATGGGAGAGCCCCTTAAGCAGACCAGACCCCAGCTGCTAATTCACTGGTGTCTATGGGAGAGCCCCTTAAGCAGACCAGACCCCAGCTGCTAATTCATTGGTGTCTATGGGAGAGCCCCTTAAGCAGACCAGACCCCAGCTGCTAATTCATTGGTGTCTATGGGAGAGCCCCTTAAAGCAGACCAGACCTCAGCTGCTAATTCATTGGTGTCTATGGGAGAGCCCCTTAAAGCAGACCAGACCCCAGCTGCTAATTCATTGAATTCATTGGTGTCTATGGGAGAGCCCCTTAAAGCAGACCAGACCCCAGCTGCTAATTCATTGGTGTCTATGGGAGAGCCCCTTAAAGCAGACCAGACCTCAGCTGCTAATTCATTGAATTCATTGGTGTCTATGGGAGAGCCCTTAAAGCAGACCAGACCCCAGCTGCTAATTCATTGGTGTCTATGGGAGAGCCCCTTAAAGCAGACCAGACCCCAGCTGCTAATTCATTGAATTCATTGGTGTCTATGGGAGAGCCCCTTAAAGCAGACCAGACCCCAGCTGCTAATTCATTGGTGTCTATGGGAGAGCCCCTTAAAGCAGACCAGACCCCAGCTGCTAATTCATTGAATTCATTGGTGTCTATGGGAGAGCCCCTTAAGCAGACCAGACCCCAGCTGCTAATTCATTGGTGTCTATGGGAGAGCCCCTTAAGCAGACCAGACCCCAGCTGCTAATTCATTGGTGTCTATGGGAGAGCCCCTTAAAGCAGACCAGACCCCAGCTGCTAGTTCATTGGTGTCTATGGGAGAGCCCCTTAAAGCAGACCAGACCCCAGCTGCTAGTTCATTGGTGTCTATGGGAGAGCCCCTTAAAGCAGACCAGACCCCAGCTGCTAGTTCATTGGTGTCTATGGGAGAGCCCCTTAAAGCAGACCAGACCCCAGCTGCTAATTCATTGGTGTCTATGGGAGAGCCCCTTTTTTTTTTTTTTTTTTATTTCACCTTTATTTAACCAGGTAGGCTAGTTGAGAACAAGTTCTCATTTGCAACTGCGACCTGGCCAAGATAAAGCATAGCAGTGTGAACAGACAACACAGAGTTACACATGGAGTAAACAATTAACTAGTCAATAACACAGTAGAAAAAAATGGGCAATCTATATACAATGTGTGCAAAAGGCATGAGGAGGTAGGCGAATAATACAATTTTGCAGATTAACACTGGAGTGATAAATGATCAGATGGGCATGTACAGGTAGAGATATTGGTGATATTGGTGTGCAAAAGAGCAGAAAAGTAAATAAATAAAAACAGTATAAAAACAGTATGGGAATGAGGCAGGTGAATAAGGGTGAGCTATTTACCTATAGACTATGTACAGCTGCAGCGATCGGTTAGCTGCTCGGATAGCTGATGTTTGAAGTTGGTGAGGGAGATAAAAGTCTCCAACTTCAGCGATTTTGCAATTCGTTCCAGTCACAGGCAGCAGAGTACTGGAACGAAAGGCGGCCAAATGAGGTGTTGGCTTTAGGGATGATCAGTGAGATACACCTGCTGGAGCGCGTGCTACGGATGGGTGTTGCCATCGTGACCAGTGAACTGAGATAAGGCGGAGCTTTACCTAGCATGGACTTGTAAATGACCTGGAGCCAGTGGGTCTGGCGACGAATATGTAGTGAGGGCCAGCCGACTAGAGCATACAAGTCGCAGTGGTGGGTGGTATAAGGTGCTTTAGTGACAAAACGGATGGCACTGTGATAGACTGCATCCAGTTTGCTGAGTAGAGTGTTGGAAGCCATTTTGTAGATGACATCGCCGAAGTCGAGGATCGGTAGGATAGTCAGTTTTACTAGGGTAAGCTTGGCAGCGTGAGTGAAGGAGGCTTTGTTGCGGAATAGAAAGCCGACTCTGGATTTGATTTTTGATTGGAGATGTTTGATGTGAGTCTGGAAGGAGAGTTTGCAGTCTAGCCAGACACCTAGGTACTTATAGATGTCCACATATTCAAGGTTGGAACCATCCAGGGTGGTGATGCTAGTCGGGCATGCAGGTGCAGGCAGCGATCGGTTGAAAAGCATGCATTTGGTTTTACTCGCGTTTAAGAGCAGTTGGAGGCCACGGAAGGAGTGCTGTATGGCATTGAAGCTCGTTTGGAGGTTTGATAGCACAGTGTCCAATGACGGGCCGAAAGTATATAGAATGGTGTCGTCTGCGTAGAGGTGGATCAGGGAATCGCCCGCAGCAAGAGCAACATCATTGATATATACAGAGAAAAGAGTCGGCCCGAGAATTGAACCCTGTGGCACCCCCATAGAGACTGCCAGAGGACCGGACAGCATGCCCTCTGATTTGACACACTGAACTCTGTCTGCAAAGTAATTGGTGAACCAGGCAAGGCAGTCATCCGAAAAACCGAGGCTGTTGAGTCTGCCGATAAGAATTTGGTGATTGACAGAGTCGAAAGCCTTGGCGAGGTCGATGAAGACGGCTGCACAGTACTGTCTTTTATCGATGGCGGTTATGATATCATTTAGTACCTTGAGTGTGGCTGAGGTGCACCCGTGACCGGCTCGGAAACCAGATTGCACAGCGGAGAAGGTACGGTGGGATTCGAGATGGTCAGTGACCTGTTTGTTGACTTGGCTTTCGAAGACCTTAGATAGGCAGGGCAGGATGGATATAGGTCTATAGCAGTTTGGGTCCAGGGTGTCTCCTCCTTTGAAGAGGGGATGACTGCGGCAGCTTTCAATCCTTGGGGATCTCAGACGATATGAAAGAGAGGTTGAACAGGCTGGTGATAGGGGTTGCGACAATGGCGGCAGATAGTTTCAGAAATAGCGGGTCCAGATTGTCAAGCCCAGCTGATTTGTACGGGTCCAGGTTTTGCAGCTCTTTCAGAACATCTGCTATCTGGATTTGGGTAAAGGAGAACCTGGAGAGGCTTGGGTGAGGAACTACGGGGGGCGGAGCTGTTGGCCGAGGTTGGAGTAGCCAGGCGGAAGGCATGGCCAGCCGTTGAGAAGTGCTTATTGAAGTTTTCGATAATCATGGATTTATCGGTGGAGACCGTGTTTCCTAGCCTCAGTGCAGTGGGCAGCTGAGAGGAGGTGCTCTTGTTCTCCATGGACTTCACAGTGTCCCAGAACTTTTTGGAGTTGGAGCTACAGGATGCAAACTTTTGCCTGAAGAAGCTGGCCTTAGCTTTCCTGACTGACTGCGTGTATTGGTTCCTGACTTCCCTGAACAGTTGCATATCACGGGGGCTATTCGATGCTATTGCAGTCCGCCACAGGATGTTTTTGTGCTGGTCGAGGGCAGTCAGGTCTGGGGTGAACCAAGGGCTGTATCTGTTCTTGGTTCTGCATTTTTGAACGGAGCATGCTTATCCAAAATGGTGAGGAAGTTACTTTTAAAGAATGACCAGGCATCCTCAACTGACGGGATGAGGTCAATGTCCTTCCAGGATACACGGGCCAGGTCGATTAGAAAGGCCTGCTCACAGAAGTGTTTTAGGGAGCGTTTGACAGTGATGAGGGTGGTCGTTTGACTGCGGCTCCGTGGCGGATACAGGCGATGAGGCAGTGATCGCTGAGATCCTGGTTGAAGACAGCGGAGGTATATTTGGAGGGCCAGTTGGTCAGGATGACGTCTATGAGGGTGCCCTTGTTTACAGAGTTAGGGTTGTACCTGGTGGGTTCCTTGATGATTTGCGTGAGATTGAGGGCATCTAGCTTAGATTGTAGGACTGCCGGGGTGTTAAGCATATCCCAGTTTAGGTCACCTAACAGGACAAACTCTGAAGCTAGATGGGGGCGATCAATTCACAAATGGTGTCCAGGGCACAGCTGGGAGCTGACGGGGGTCGGTAGCAGGCGGCAACAGTGAGAGACTTGTTTCTGGAGAGAGTAATTTTCAAAATTAGTAGTTCAAACTGTTTGGGTATGGACCTGGAAAGTATGACATTACTTTGCAGGCTATCTCTGCAGTAGACTGCGACTCCGCCCCCTTTGGCAGTTCTATCTTGACGGAAGATGTTATAGTTGGGTATGGAAATCTCTGAATTTTTGGTGGCCTTCCTGAGCCAGGATTCAGACACGGCAAGGACATCAGGGTTAGCAGAGTGTGCTAAAGCAGTGAGTAAAACAAACTTAGGGAGGAGGCTTCTGATGTTGACATGCATAAAACCAAGACTTTTTCGATCACAGAAGTCAACAAATGAGGGTACCTGGGGACATGCAGGGCCTGGGTTTACCTCCACATCACCCGCGGAACAGAGAAGGAGTAGTATGAGGGTGCGGCTAAAGGCTATCAAAACTGGTCGCCTAGAGCGTTGGGGGCAGAGGATAAGAGGAGCAGGTTTCTGGGCATGGTAGAATATATTCAGGGCATAATGCGCAGACAGGGGTATGGTGGGGTGCGGGTACAGCGGAGGTAAGCCCAGGCACTGGGTGATGATGAGAGAGGTTGTATCTCTGGACATGCTGGTTGTAATGGGTGAGGTCACCGCATGTGTGGGGGGTGGGACAAAGGAGGTAACAGGGGTATGCAGAGTGGATCTAGGGGCTCCATTGTGAACTAAAACAATGATAACTAACCTGAACAACAGTATACAAGGCATATTGACATTTGGGAGAGACATACAGCGAGGTATACAGTAATCACAGGTGTTGAATTGGGAAAGCTAGCTAAAAACAGTAGGCGAGGCTAATCAGCTAGCACAACAAACAGCAGGTAAAATGGCGTTGACTAGGCAACTGGGTCGACAGATAAAACAAACAAGCAGAATGGAGTACCGTGATTAATGGACAGTCCAGCGTGCGTCAGCTATGTAGCCAAGAGATCAGTGTCCAGGGGGCAGCGGTGGATGGGCAGGAAGCTGGGCTGGCGAGTGTTATCCAGGTTTAAAAAAAAAACTAACAATGACTAAATAGCTTGTAGCTAGTTAGCTGGTTAGCGTCTGGAGGTTCTTGAGTGTGTCATAAAAATAAAATAAAAATTAAAGGTGATAGCGATTCCGTATCACAGTGGGTGATGCAGGTTTCCGGAAGGTATAAACAAAAAATAAAAATCAAAGAGAGATAGAAAGTAAATGGGTTCAGAGTGTTTAGAACGCAGTGAGCCAGATGGTTAGCAGGCCTGTGCTAACAAGCTAACAGTTCGTAGGCCCGGGCTAGACAAGCTAACCGTTAGCAGGCCGAATTAGCAAGCAGGGAGATAGCGAGGGCTAGAGAGCTAACCTTTGGGGGACGTCGCGATGGGGTGAGTCTGTTTATTCCTCTTCTTGCGGTGACATCGACAGACCGGTTGTGGGCCCGGGTAATTGTAGCCCAGGATTATGCTACAGGAGCTCTAATGCGCTGGGTGAGCTGGAGACACAGCGTTTCAGAAAGCTCGCGGGCCTTGGCCAGCAGATGGATCTTTGGCGATGTCGCAACGAAAAAGCCTGTTGAAACCACCTCGGACGATTATGTCGGCGGACCAGTCGTGATGGATCGGCGGGGCTCCGTGTCGGCAGTAAAGGGTCCAGGCCAATTGGCAAAAGAGGTATTGTTGGGCCTCTTCGGCTAGTCGGGAGATGGGCTTAGCTCAAGGCTAACTGTAGCTTGTTTTGGGACAGAGACGTTAGCCAGGAGTAGCCACTCGGATTGCAGCTAGCTAGTTGCGATGATCCGGTGTAAAGGTTCAGAGCTTGCGGTAGGAATCCGGAGATGTGGTAGAGAAAGAGCAGTCTGATATGCTCTGGGTTGATGTCGCTGGTGTCCTAGTTAGCTTTGAAGACCGCTAGCAATGGCTAACTGAGTAGTAGCTAGTTAGCTGGCTAGCTTCTGACGGTTCTAAAGTAAAGTATAGAAAAAGCAGATCCGTACCACATTGGGTGATGCGGGTTGCAGGAGAGTATATTCAGCTCTAGTTTGAAAGTGAGATTAAAATATGTACGAAATATATACAGAAAAAAAAAAAAACGAAAAAAAAAAAAAAAAAAAAAAAAAAAAAAAACTATATTTACACTAGACAGGACGGGACAAGACAAAACACACGTCCGATTGCTACGCCATCTTGGATTACATGAAGCAGACCAGACCCCAGCTGCTAGTTCATTGGTGTCTATGGGAGAGCCCCTTAAAGCAGACCAGACCCCAGCTGCTAATTCATTGGTGTCTATGGGAGAGCCCCTTAAAGCAGACCAGAACAGATCTTCTTTATTCATTTTTTAAACAGCCTGAGTGGGACATCTTCATTCATCCACCATCTTTGATATTGATTGACTGTCACCCCTTTAGTGAAGGATGTGAAGCTAGAATACCAAATCAAATGTATTTATTTTATTTATTTAACCAGGCAAGTCAGTTAAAAACAAATTCTTATTTTCAATGACGGCCTAGGAACAGTGGGTTAACTGTCTGTTCAGGGGCAGAACGACAGATTTGTACCTTGTCAGCTCGGGGTTTGAACTCGTAACCTTCCGGTTACGAGCCCAACGCTCTAACCACTAGGCTACCCTGCCACCCTTCTTACAACAGCTGATATCTCAAAGTGCTGTACAGAAACACAGCCTAAAACCCCAAACAGCAAGCAATGCAGGTGTAGAAGCACGGTGGCTAGGAAAACTCCCTAGAAAGGCCAAAACCTTAGGAAGAAACCTAGAGAGGAACCAGGCTATGTGGGGTGGCCAGTCCTCTTCTGGCTGTGCCGGGTGGAGATTATAACAGAACATGGCCAAGATGTTCAAATGTTCATAGATGACCAGCAGGGTCAAATAATACTAATCACAGGCAGAACAGTTGAAACTGGACAGCATGGCCAGGTGGACCGGGGACAGCAACGAGTCATCATGTCAGGTAGTCCTGGGGCATGGTCCTAGGGCTCAGGTCCTCCGAGAGAGAAAGAGAGAAAGAAAGAAAGAGAAAGAGAGAATTAGAGAGAGCATATTTAAATTCACACGGGACACCGGATAGGACAGGAGAAGTAATCCAGATATAACAAACTGACCCTAGCCCCTGCAGCATAAATACTGGAGGCTGAGACAGGAGAATTACTCCAGATATAACAAACTGACCCTAGCCCCCGACACATAAACTACTGCAGCATAAATACTGGAGGCTGAGACACGTGGGGTCAGGAGACACACTCATATCTCTCTCTCTCTCTCTCCTCTCTCTCCCACTCTCTCTCCCTCTCTCTCTCTCTCTCTCTCTCTCTCTCTCTCTCTCACTCTCTCTCTCCCTCTCTCACTCACTCTCTCTCTCTCTCCTAAGAGCATTTGAGACCCAGATGACCCGTCTGGAGGCGGAGTTTGTTCAGAGAGAGGCTCCGCCCTCCTATGGTCAGCTGATCGCCCAGGGCCTCATCCCTCCGGTGGAGGACTTCCCTGTGTACAACCCCACTCAGGTAACGTCTGGTTTCACTGCTACAGTCTCTGTATTATAGATACATTATCATTACAACCCCACTCAGGTAACGTCTGGTTTCACTGCTACAGTCTCTGTATTATAGATACATTATCATTACAACCCCACTCAGGTAACGTCTGGTTTCACTGCTACAGTCTCTGTATTATAGATACATTATCATTACAACCCCACTCAGGTAACGTCTGGTTTCACTGCTACAGTCTCTGTATTATAGATACATTATCATTACAACCCCACTCAGGTAACGTCTGGTTTCACTGCTACAGTCTCTGTATTATAGATACATTATCATTACAACCCCACTCAGGTAACGTCTGGTTTCACTGCTACAGTCTCTGTATTATAGATACATTATCATTACAACCCCACTCAGGTAACGTCTGGTTTCACTGCTACAGTCTCTGTATTATAGATACATTATCATTACAACCCCACTCAGGTAACGTCTGGTTTCACTGCTACAGTCTCTGTATCATAGATACATTATCATTACAACCCCACTCAGGTAACGTCTGGTTTCACTGCTACAGTCTCTGTATTATAGATACATTATCATTACAACCCCACTCAGGTAACGTCTGGTTTCACTGCTACAGTCTCTGTATTATAGATACATTATCATTACAACCCCAGTCAGGTAATGTCTGGTTTCACTGCTACAGTCTCCCTATTATAGATACATTATCATTACAACCCCACTCAGGTAACGTCTGGTTTCACTGCTACAGTCTCTGTAGTATAGATACATTATCATTACAACCCCACTCAGGTAACGTCTGGTTTCACTGCTACAGTCTCTGTATTATAGATACATTATCATTACAACCCCACTCAGGTAACGTCTGGTTTCACTGCTACAGTCTCTGTATTATAGATACATTATCATTACAACCCCACTCAGGTAACGTCTGGTTTCACTGCTACAGTCTCTGTATTATAGATACATTATCATTACAACCCCACTCAGGTAACGTCTGGTTTCACTGCTACAGTCTCTGTATTATAGATACATTATCATTACAACCCCAGTCAGGTAATGTCTGGTTTCACTGCTACAGTCTCTGTATTATAGATACATTATCATTACAACCCCACTCAGGTAACGTCTGGTTTCACTGCTACAGTCTCTGTATTATAGATACATTATCATTACAACCCCACTCAGGTAACGTCTGGTTTCACTGCTACAGTCTCTGTATTATAGATACATTATCATTACAACCCCACTCAGGTAACGTCTGGTTTCACTGATACAGTCTCTGTATTATAGATACATTATCATTACAACCCCACTCAGGTAACGTCTGGTTTCACTGCTACAGTCTCTGTATTATAGATACATTATCATTACAACCCCACTCAGGTAACGTCTGGTTTCACTGCTACAGTCTCTGTATTATAGATACATTATCATTACAACCCCACTCAGGTAACGTCTGGTTTCACTGCTACAGTCTCTGTATTATAGATACATTATCATTACAACCCCACTCAGGTAACGTCTGGTTTCACTGCTACAGTCTCTGTATTATAGATACATTATCATTACAACCCCACTCAGGTAACGTCTGGTTTCACTGCTACAGTCTCTGTATTATAGATACATTATCATTACAACCCCACTCAGGTAACGTCTGGTTTCACTGCTACAGTCTCTGTATTATAGATACATTATCATTACAACCCCACTCAGGTAACGTCTGGTTTCACTGCTACAGTCTGTATTATAGAAAGTTGACACCACAGACTCAGGTAGTGGACTGTCCCTGTTGTAAAGTTGACACCACAGACTGTAGAGGATGTCCCTGTTGTAAAGTTGTTTCACCACAGACTGTAGAGGATGTCCCTGTTGTAAAGTTGACACCACAGACTGTAGTGGATGTCCCTGTTGTAAAGTTGGTTTCACTGCACAGTCTCTAGATTATAGTCCCTGTTGTAAAGTTGACACCACAGACTCATTACAGTGGATGTCCCTGTTGTAAAGTTGACACCACAGACTGTAGTATTATATCCCTGTTATAAATTGACACCACAGACTGTAGTGGATATCCCTACTGCAGTTGTAAAGTTGACACCACAGACTGTAGTGGATATCCCTGTTGTAAAGTTGACACCACAGACTGTAGTGGATGTCCCTGGTAAAGTCTTTTCACCACAGACTAGATACATTATCATTACAACCCCACTCAGGTAACGTCTGGTTTCACTGCAGTGGATATCCCTATTTACAGTTGACACCACAGTTTCACTGTAGTGTATATTCTCTGGTTTCACTGTAACGTCTGGATGTCTCCTGTTGTAAACATTGACACCACAGACTGTAGTGGATGTCCCTGTTGTAAAGTTGACACCACAGACTGTAGTGGATACATTATCTGTAGCGTATCCCTGTTGTAAAGTTGACACCACAGACTGTAGTGGATATCCCTGTTGTAAAGTTGACACCACAGACTGTAGTGGATGTCCCTGTTGTAAAGTTGACACCACAGACTGTAGTGGATGTCCCTGTTGTAAAGTTGACACCACAGACTGTAGTGGATATCCCTGTTGTAAAGTTGACACCACAGACTGTAGTGGATATCCCTGTTGTAAAGTTGACACCACAGACTGTAGTGGATATCCCTGTTGTAAAGTTTACACCACAGACTGTAGTGGATATCCCTGTTGTAAAGTTGACACCACAGACTGTAGTGGATATCCCTGAGATGACACCACTGCAGAGGTTGATATCCCTGTTGTAAAGTTGACACCACAGACTGTAGTGGATATCCCTGTTGTAAAGTAGTGGATGTCCTGTTGTAAAGTTACACCACAGACTGTAGTGGATATCCCTGTTGTAAAGTTGACACCACAGACTGTAGTGGATATCCCTGTTGTAAAGTTGACACCACAGACTGTAGTGGATGTCCCTGTTGTAAAGTTGACACCACAGACTGTAGTGGATATCCCTGTTGTAAAGTTTACACCACAGACTGTAGTGGATATCCCTGTTGTAAAGTTTACACCACAGACTGTAGTGGATATTCCTGTTGTTTGACACCACAGACTGTAGTTGATGTCCCTGTTGTAAAGTTTACACCACAGACTAGCAGAGATCTGGGTGGATATCCCTGTTGTAAAGTTTACCACAGACTGTAGTGGAGACTTTACCACGGATGTAGTTGATGTCCCTGTTGTAAAGTTTACACCACAGACTGTAGCAGAGATCTGGGTGGATATCCCTGTTGTAAAGTTGACACCACAGACTGTAGTGGATATCCCTGTTGTAAAGTTGACACAACAGACTGTCGCAGAGATCTGGGTGGATATCCCTGTTGTAAAGTTGACACAACAGACTGCAGAGATCTGGGTTGATATCCCTGTTGTAAAGTTTACACCACAGACTGTAGAGGATATCCCTGTTGTAAAGTTGACACCACAGACTGTAGTGAATGTCCCTGTTGTAAAGTTGACACCACAGACTGTGCAGAGATCTGTTGATATCCCTGTTGTAAAGTTGACACCACAGACTGTAGTGGATATCCCTGTTGTAAAGTTGACACCACAGACTGTAGTGGATATCCCTGTTGTAAAGTTGACACCACAGACTGTAGTGGATATCCCTGTTGTAAAGTTGACACCACAGACTGTAGTGGATGTCCCTGTTGTAAAGTTGACACCACAGACTGTAGTGGATATCCCTGTTGTAAAGTTTACACCACAGACTGTAGTGGATATCCCTGTTGTAAAGTTTACACCACAGACTGTAGTGGATATTCCTGTTGTAAAGTTGACACCACAGACTGTAGTTGATGTCCCTGTTGTAAAGTTTACACCACAGACTGTAGCACCACAGATCTGGGTGGATATCCCTGTTGTAAAGTTTACACCACAGACTGTAGATCTGGATGTCCCTGTTGTAAAGTTTACACCACAGACTGTAGTTGATGTCCCTGTTGTAAAGTTTACACCACAGACTGTAGCAGAGATCTGGGTGGATATCCCTGTTGTAAAGTTGACACCACAGACTGTAGTGGATATCCCTGTTGTAAAGTTGACACAACAGACTGTAGCAGAGATCTGGGTGGATATCCCTGTTGTAAAGTTGACACAACAGACTGTAGTTGATATCCCTGTTGTAAAGTTTACACCACAGACTGTAGGTGGATATCCCTGTTGTAAAGTTGACACCACAGACTGTAGTGAATGTCCCTGTTGTAAAGTTGACACCACAGACTGTAGCAGAGATCTGGGTGGATGTCCCTGTTGTAAAGTTGACACCACAGACTGTAGTGGATATCCCTGTTGTAAAGTTGACACCACAGACTGTTGTGGATATCCCTGTTGTAAAGTTGACACCACAGACTGTAGAGGATATCCCTGTTGTAAAGTTGACACCACAGACTGTAGTGGATGTCCCTGTTGTAAAGTTTACACCACAGACTGTAGCAGAGATCTGGGTCGATATCCCTGTTGTAAAGTTGACACCACAGACTGTAGTGGATATCCCTGTTGTAAAGTTTACACCACAGACTGTAGTGGATATTCCTGTTGTAAAGTTTACACCACAGACTGTAGTGGATGTCCCTGTTGTAAAGTTGACACCACAGACTGTAGTGGATGTCCCTGTTGTAAAGTTGACACCACAGACTGTAGTGGATGTCCCTGTTGTAAAGTTGACACCACAGACTGTAGTGGATGTCCATGTTGTAAAGTTGACACCACAGACTGTAGTGGATGTCCCTGTTGTAAAGTTTACACCACAGACTGTAGTGGATATCCCTGTTGTAAAGTTGACACCACAGACTGTAGTGGATATCTCTGTTGTAAAGTTGACACCACAGACTGTAGTGGATATCCCTGTTGTAAAGTTTACACCACAGACTGTAGTGGATATCCCTGTTGTAAAGTTGACACCACAGACTGATATCCCTGTAGACACCACAGACTGATATCCCTGTTGTAAAGTTGACACCACAGACTGTAGTGGATATCCCTGTTGTAAAGTTGACACCACAGACTGTAGTGGATATCCCTGTTGTAAAGTTGACACCACAGACTGTAGTGGATATCCCTGTTGTAAAGTTTACACCACAGACTGTAGTGGATGTCCCTGTTGTAAAGTTGACACCACAGACTGTAGTGGATATTCCCTGTTGTAAAGTTGACACCACAGACTGTAGCTCGTAGCAGCTGGGTTCTGTTCTGCCTGTGTTCTGATGGTGTGAATATCTAATACTGTAGCTACTCTCTTGGTTAAGATCTATTTCTGACGGGAGAGATCTGAGTGTTACCATGACAACGGGTTAACAAATGATTGACAGATTTGATGGTCTTGCTGACGAACCTCCTCCCTCCCTCCTCCCTCCCTCTCTACCTCCCCCCCTCCCTCCCTCCCTCCCTCCCTCTCTACCTCCCTTCTCTCCCTCCCTCCCTCCTCCCTCCCCCTACCCTCTCTCCCTCCTCCCTCTCTCCTCCCTCCCTCCCTCCCTCTCTCCCTCCCCTCTCTCCCTCCCTCCCTCTCTCCTCTCTCCCTCCCTCCCTCCCTCCCTACCTCCTCCCCTCTCTCCCTCCCTCCCTCTCTCCCTCCCTACCTCCCTCTCTCCCTACCTCCTCTCCCTCCCTCCCTCTCCTCTCTCCCTCCCTCCCTCCCTCCCTCCTCCTCCCTCCCTACCTCCTCTCCTCTCTCCCTCCCTCCCTCCCTCTCTCCTCCCTACCTCCTCTCTCTACCTCCTCTCCCTCCCCTCCCTCCCTCCTCCTCCTCCCTCCCTCCCTCCTCCCTCCCTCCCTCCTCCTCCCTCCCTCCCCTACCTCCTCTCCCTCCTCCCTCCCTCCCTACCTCCCCTCCCTCCCTCCCCTACCTCCTCTCCCTCCCTCCCTCCCCTCCACCCTACCTCCTCTCCTCCTACCTCCTCTCCTCCCTCCTCCCTCCTCCCTCCCTCCCTCCTCCCCTCCCTCCCTCCTCCCTCCCTCCCTCCCTCCACCCTACCTCCTCTCCCCCCTACCTCCTCTCCTCCTCCCTCCCCTCCCTCCCTCCCTCCCTCCCTCCCTCCCTCCCTCCCTCCCTCCCTCCTCTCTCCCTCCCCTCCCTCCCTCCCTCCCTCCCTCCCCCCCACTACCTCCTCTCCCTCCTCCCCTCCCTCCCTCCCTCTCTCCCCTCCTCCCTCCCCCCCTACCTCCTCTCCTCTCTCCTCCTCCCTCCCTCCCTCCCTCCCTCCCCCTCCCTCCTCCCTCCCTACCTCCTCTCTCTCCCTACCTCCTCTCCCTCCCCTCCCTCCCCTCCCCTCCCTCCCTCCTCCCTCCCTCCCTCCTCCCTCCCTCCCCTCCCTCCCTCCCTCCCTAACCTCCTCTTCCCTCCCTCTCTCCCTCCCTCCCCTCTCTCCCTCCCTACCTCCTCTCTCTCCCTACCTCCTCTCCCTCCCCTCCCTCCCTCTCTCCCTCTCTCCCTCCCTCCTCCCTCCCTCCCTACCTCCTCTCCCTCTCTCCCTCCCTCCCTCTCTCCTCCCTACCTCCTGTCTCTCCCTACCTCCTCTCCCTCCCCTCCCTCCCTCCCTCCTCTCTCTCCCTACCTCCTCTCCCCTCCCCTCCCTCCCTCCCTCCCTCCCTCCTCTCTCCCTCCCTCCCTCCCTCCCTCCCTCCCTCCCTCCCTACCTCCTCTCCCTCCTCCTCTCTCCCTCCCTCCCTCTCTCCCTCCTACCTCCTCTCTCTCCCTACCTCCTCTCCCTCCTCCCTCCCTCTCTCCCTCTCTCCCTCCCTCCCTCCCTCCCACCTCCTCTCCCTCTCTCCCTCCCTCCCTCTCTCCCTCCCTACCTCCTGTCTCTCCCTACCTCCTCTCCCTCCCCTCCCTCCCTCCTCCCTCCCCTACCTCCTCTCCCTCCTCCCTCCCTACCTCCCCTCCCTCCCTCCCCTACCTCCTCTCCCTCCTCCTCCCTCCCTCCCCTACCTCTCTCTCCCTCCCTACCTCCTCTCCTCCCTCCCTCCCTCCCTCCCTCCTCTCTCCCTCCCTCCCTCTCTCCCTCCCTCTCTCCCTCCCTCTCTCCCTCCCTCCCTCCCTCTCTCCCTCCCTCCCCCTACCTCCTCTCCTCTCTCCCTCCCTCCCTCCCTCCCTCCCTCCTCTCTCTCCTACCTCCTCTCCCTCCCCTCCCCCTCCCCTCCCTCCCTCCCTCCCTCCCTCCCTCCTCTCCCTCCCTCCCTCCCTCCCCTACCTCCCTCCCTCACCTCCTCTCCTCCCTCCCTCCTCCTCCCTCCCTCCCTCCCTCCCCTACCTCCCCTACCTCCTCTCCCTCCCTCCCTCCCTCCCCTTCCTCCTCTCCTCCCTCCCTCCCTCCCTCCCTCCCTCTCTCTCTCTCTCTCTCTCTCTCCCTCCCTCCCTCCCTCTCTCCCTCCCTCCCTCCCTCCCTCTCTCCCTCCCTCCCTCCCTCCCTCCCTCCCTCCCTCCCTCCCTCCCTCTCTCCCCTCCCTCCCTCTCTCCCTCCCTCCCTCCCTCCCTCCCTACCTCCTCTCCCTCCCTCCCTCCCTCCTCCCTCCTCTCCCTCCCTCCCTCCCTCCCCTACCTCCCCTCCCTCACCTCCTCTCCCTCCCTCCTCCCTCCCTCCCCTACCTCCTCTCCCTCCCTCCCTCCCCTTCCTCCTCTCCCTCCCTCCCTCCCCTCCCTCTCTCTCTCTCTCTCTCTCTCTCTCTCTCTCTCTCCCTCCCTCCCTCCCTCTCCCTCCCTCCCTCCCTCCCTCCCTCCCTCCCTCCCTCCCTCCCTCTCTCCCTCCCTCCCTCCCTCCCTCCCTCCCTCCCTCCCTCCCTCCCTCCCTCCTCCCTCCCTCCCTCTCTCCCTCCCTCCTCTCCCCCCTCCCTCCCTCCCTCCCTCCCTCCCTCTCTCCCTCCCTCCCTCCCTCCCCCTCCCTCCCTCTCTCCCTCCCTCCCTCCCTCCCCTCCCTACCTCTCTCTCCCTCCCTCTCTCCCTCCCTCCCTCTCTCCCTCTCTCCCTCCCTCCCTCCCTCCCTACCTCCTCTCCCTCTCTCCCTCCCTCCCTCTCTCCCTCCCTACCTCCTCTCTCTCCCTACCTCCTCTCCCTCCCCTCCCTCCCTCTCTCCCTCTCTCCCCCTCCCTCCCTCCTCCCTCCCTCCCTACCTCCTCTCCCTCTCTCCCTCCCTCCCTCCCTCTCTCCCTCCCTACCTCCTCTCTCTCCCTACCTCCTCTCCCTCCTCCCTCCCTCCTCCCTCCCCTCCCTCCCTCCCTCCCTCCCCTACCTCCTCTCCCTCCCTCCCTCCCTCCCCTACCTCCTCCCTCCCTCCCTACCTCCTCTCCCTCCCTCCCTCCCTCCACCCCTACCTCCTCTCCCTCCTACCTCCTCTCCTCCCTCCCTCCCTCCCTCCCTCCCTCCCTCCCTCCCTCCCTCCCTCCCTCCCACCCCTACCTCCCACCCCTACCTCTCTCCTCCCTACCTCCTCCCTCCCTCCCTCCCTCCCTCCCTCCCTCCCTCTCTCCCTCCCTCCCTCCCTCCCTCCCTCCCTCCCTCCCTCCCTCCCTCCCTCCCTCCCTCCCTCCCCCCACCTCCTCTCCCTCCCTACCTCCTCCCTCCCTCCCTCCCCTCCCTCTCTCCCTCCCTCCCTCCCCCCTACCTCCTCTCCCTCTCTCCCTCCCTCCTCCCTCCCTCCCCCCTCCCTCCCTCCCTCCCTACCTCCTCTCTCTCCCTACCTCCTCTCCCTCCCCTCCCTCCCTCCCTCCCTCCCTCCCCTACCTCCTCTCTCTCCCTACCTCCTCTCCCTCCCCTCCCTCCCTCCCTCCCTCCCTCCCTCCCTCTCTCCCTCCCTCCCTCCCTCCCTCCCTCCCCTCCCTACCTCCTCTCCCTCCCTCCCTCTCTCCCTCCCTCCCTCTCTCCCTCCCTACCTGGATACCTCCTCTCCCTCCCCTCCCTCCCTCTCTCCTCTCTCCCTCCCTCCCTCCCTCCCTACCTCCTCTCCCTCTCTCCCTCCCTCCCTCTCTCCCTCCCTACCTCCTGTCTCTCCCCTACCTCCTCTCCCTCCCCTCCCTCCCTCCCTCCTCTCTCTCCCTACCTCCTCTCCCTCCCCTCCCTCCCTCCCTCCCTCCCTCCCTCCCTCTCTCCCTCCCTCCCTCCCTCCCTCCCCCCTACCCCTCCTCTCCCTCCCTCCCTCTCTCCCTCCCTCCCTCCCTCTCTCCCTCCTACCTCCTCTCTCTCCCTACCTCCTCTCCCTCCCCTCCCTCCCTCTCTCCCTCTCTCCCTCCCTCCCTCCCCTCCCCTACCTCCTCTCCCTCTCTCCCTCCCTCCCTCTCTCCTCCCTACCTCCTGTCTCTCCCTACCTCCCTCCCTCCCTCCCTCCCTCCCTCCCTCCCCTACCTCCCTCCCCCCTCCCTCCCCTACCTCCCCTCCCTCCCTCTACCTCCCTCCCCTCCCTCCCTCCCTCCCTCCCTCCCTCCCTCCCCCTACCTCCTCTCCTCTCCCTACCTCCCTCTCCTCCCTCCCTCCCTCCCTCCCTCCCTCTCTCCCTCCCTCCCCTCTCTCCCTCCCTCTCTCCCTACCTCCTCTCCCTCCCCTCCCTCCCTCTCTCCCTCTCCTCCCTCCCTCCCTCCTACCTCCTCTCCCTCTCTCCCTCCCTCCCTCTCTCCCTCCCTACCTCCTGTCTCTCCCTACCTCCTCTCCCTCCCCTCCCTCCCTCCCTCCCTCCCTACCTCCTCTCCTCCCTCCCTCCCCTACCTCCCCTCCCTCCCTCCCTACCTCCTCTCCCTCCCTCCCCTACCTCCCCTCCCTCCCTCCCTACCTCCTCTCCCTCCCTCCCTCCCTCCCCTCCCTCCCTCCCCTACCTCCTCTCCCTCCCTACCTCCTCTCCTCCCTCCCTCCCTCCCTCCC
>NW_026290885.1:60000-69844 GCF_023373465.1 Oncorhynchus keta
GGGCCTCCAGGAAGCTGGTCTTGGGGCTGGCTGCCAACCTGAGAGGGGTGGCTCTACGACGCTACTCCCCCATGGGGCTCACCTCCCCGTTACCCCCTGTCCTTCCCCCTCCAGACTCCCAGCCGCCCTGCCACCACCCCTGACCTCCCCTGACGTCATCCCCCTCGGGGTCTTCAGACGACAGTCAGAGGTTCCATGCCCTGGAAGTGCCAACCCAGGAGAGGAAGAGGAGGAGGAGGAGGAGGAGGGGTATAGGGGTGCCCAGCAGCAGTGAGGAAGAGGAGGAGGAGGAGGAGGATGGAGATGAGACTCTACTGATCTGCTAGTATGAAAGACAGACAGACAGACAGACAGACAGACAGACAGACAGACAGACAGACAGACAGACAGACAGACAGAGAGCTGTAGACTGTTTCTCTGGCTGAAACACAGAGAGCTGTAGACTCTGTCTCTGGCTGAAACACGGAGAGCTGTAGACTCTGTTTCTCTGGCTGAAACACAGAGAGCTGTAGACTCTGTCTCTCTGGCTGAAACACAGAGAGCTGTAGACTCTCTCTGTCTGAAACACAGAGAGCTGTAGACTCTGTTTCTCTGGCTGAAACACAGAGAGCTGTAGACTCTGTCTCTCTGGCTGAAACACAGAGAGCTGTAGACTCTGTTTCTCTGGCTGAAACACAGAGAGCTGTAGACTCTGTTTCTCTGGCTGAAACACAGAGAGCTGTAGACTCTGTTTCTGGCTGAAACACAGAGAGCTGTAGACTCTGTTTCTCTGGCTGAAACACAGAGAGCTGTAGACTCTCTCTGGCTGAAACACAGAGAGCTGTAGACTCTGTCTCTGGCTGAAACACAGAGAGCTGTAGACTCTGTCTCTCTGGCTGAAACACAGAGAGCTGTAGACTCTGTCTCTGGCTGAAACACAGAGAGCTGTAGACTCTGTTTCTCTGGCTGAAACACAGAGAGCTGGAGAATAACTGAATAATGGGACAGTGGATGATCTCAGAGCAGCACGATGATTTCAGTCCTCCCTCCACCCCCTCTATCTGCTCATCCCTCCATCCCTGCCTTACCAGAGATCTACAGCTGAGGGCTGTACATCAGCCTGTCTACTGACTCAGTCACTCTGATTCAGTCACACATACTCAGTCACACTAACTCAGTCACAGAGACTCAATCACACAGACTCAGTCACACTGACTCAGTAACACAGACTCAAACACACTAACTCAGTCACTCTGACTCAGTCACACTAACTCAGTGACACTAACTCAGTGACACTAACTCAGTCACTCTGATTCAGTCACACATACTCAGTCACACTAACTCAGTCACAGAGACTCAATCACACTAACTCAGTCACAGAGACTCAATCACACAGACTCAGTCACTCTGACTCATATCACCATCGTCTGTTTTTGTAAACGTTGTCAGTGAGGTAAAAAACAAAACAGTGAATGACATCACCAGCTGGATCACTTGAAGTGATGAACAAGATGTAACACAAGAAGAAGATGTTTTGAGGAAGTTGTGAAATTGAATGTTATTATGAATGTGATATCTGACTGTTATCATAGATGTTTAAGCAGTGGCCTATCTTGGTACCCTCTCTAGACGATGGTTGGACCACAGGCAGTGGAGGGTGTCTACTCGGTCACAGTGGCCGGGTCACAAATGGTAACCTATTCCCTATATAGTGCACTACTTCTGGCCAGAGCTCTATGGGGTAGGCTATAGGGCATGGTTAGAGAACAGAGCTCTATGGGGTAGGCTATAGGGCATGGTTAGAGAACAGAGCTCTATGGGGTAGGCTATAGGGCATGGTTAGAGAACAGAGCTCTATGGGGTAGACTATAGGGCATGGTTAGAGAACAGAGCTCTATGGGGTAGGCTATAGGGCGTGGTTAGAGAACAGAGCTCTATGGGGTAGGCTATAGGGAATGGTTAGAGAACAGAGCTCTATGGGGTAGGTTATAGGGCATGGTTAGAGAACAGAGCTCTATGGGGTAGGCTATAGGGCATGGTTAGAGAACAGAGCTCTATGGGGTAGTCTATAGGGCATGGTTAGAGAACAGAGCTCTATGGGGTAGGCTATAGGGCATGGTTAGAACAGAAGGGCATGGTTAGAGAACAGAGCTCTATGGGGTAGGCTATAGGGCATGGTTAGAGAACAGAGCTCTATGGGGTAGGCTATAGGGCGTGGTTAGAGAACAGAGCTCTATGGGGTAGGCTATAGGGCATGGTTAGAGAACAGAGCTCTATGGGGTAGGCTATAGGGGATGGTTAGAGAACAGAGCTCTATGGGGTAGGCTATAGGGGATGGTTAGAGAACAGAGCTCTATGGGGTAGGCTATAGGGCATGGTTAGAGAACAGAACTCTATGGGGTAGGCTGTAGGGGATGGTTAGAGAACAGAGCTCTATGGGGTAGGCTATAGGTCATGGTTAGAGAACAGAGCTCTATGGAGTAGGCTATGGGGCATGGTTAGAGAACAGAGCTCTATGGGGTAGGCTATAGGGCATGGTTAGATAACAGAGCTCTATGGGGTAGGCTATAGGGCATGGTTAGAGAACAGAGATCTATGGGGTAGGCTATAGGGCATGGTTAGAGAACAGAGCTCTATGGGGTAGGCTATAGGGAATGGTTAGATAACAGAGCTCTATGGGGTAGGCTATAGGGCATGGTTAGAGAACAGAGCTCTATGGGGTAGGCTATAGGGCATGGTTAGAGAACAGAGATCTATGGGGTAGGCTATAGGGGATGGTTAGAGAACAGAGCTCTATGGGGTAGGCTATAGGGCATGGTTAGAGAACAGAGCTCTATGGGGTAGGCTATAGGGCATGGTTAGAGAACAGAGCTCTATGGGGTAGGCTATAGGGCATGGTTAGAGAACAGAGATCTATGGGGTAGGCTATAGGGCATGGTTAGAGAACAGAGCTCTATGGGGTAGGCTATAGGGAATGGTTAGATTACAGAGCTCTATGGGGTAGGCTATAGGGCGTGGTTAGAGAACAGAGCTCTATAGGGTAGGCTATAGGGGATGGTTGGAGAACAGAGCTCTATGGGGTAGGCTGTAGGGAATGGTTAGATAACAGAGCTCTATGGGGTAGGCTATAGGGCATGGTTAGAGAACAGAGCTCTATGGGGTAGGCTATAGGGCGTGGTTAGAGAACAGAGCTCTATAGGGTAGGTTATAGGGCATGGTTAGAGAACAGAGCTCTATGAGGTAGGCTATAGGGCATGGTTAGAGAACAGAGCTCTATGAGGTAGGCTATATGGCATGGTTAGAGGACAGAGCTCTATGGGGTAGGCTATAGGGCATGGTTAGAGAACAGAGCTCTATGGGGTAGGCTATAGGGCGTGGTTAGAGAACAGAGCTCTATGGGGTAGGCTATAGGACATGGTTAGAGAACAGAGCTCTATGGGGTAGACTATAGGGCATGGTTAGAGAACAGAGCTCTATGGGGTAGACTATAGGGCATGGTTAGAGAACAGAGCTCTATGGGGTAGGCTATAGGGCGTGGTTAGAGAACAGAGCTCTATGGGGTAGGCTATAGGGAATGGTTAGAGAACAGAGCTCTATGGGGTAGGTTATAGGGCATGGTTAGAGAACAGAGCTCTATGGGGTAGGCTATAGGGCATGGTTAGAGAACAGAGCTCTATGGGGTAGTCTATAGGGCATGGTTAGAGAACAGAGCTCTATGGGGTAGGCTATAGGGCATGGTTAGAGAACAGAGCTCTATGGGGTAGGCTATAGGGCGTGGTTAGAGAACAGAGCTCTATGGGGTAGGCTATAGGGCATGGTTAGAGAACAGAGCTCTATGGGGTAGGCTATAGGGGATGGTTAGAGAACAGAGCTCTATGGGGTAGGCTATAGGGGATGGTTAGAGAACAGAGCTCTATGGGGTAGGCTATAGGGCATGGTTAGAGAACAGAACTCTATGGGGTAGGCTATAGGGGATGGTTAGAGAACAGAGCTCTATGGGGTAGGCTATAGGTCATGGTTAGAGAACAGAGCTCTATGGAGTAGGCTATGGGGCATGGTTAGAGAACAGAGCTCTATGGGGGGGTAGGCTATAGGGCATGGTTAGATAACAGAGCTCTATGGGGTAGGCTATAGGGCATGGTTAGAGAACAGAGATCTATGGGGTAGGCTATAGGGCATGGTTAGAGAACAGAGCTCTATGGGGTAGGCTATAGGGAATGGTTAGATAACAGAGCTCTATAGGGTAGGCTATAGGGCATGGTTAGAGAACAGAGCTCTATGGGGTAGGCTATAGGGCATGGTTAGAGAACAGAGATCTATGGGGTAGGCTATAGGGGATGGTTAGAGAACAGAGCTCTATAGGGTAGGCTATAGGGCATGGTTAGAGAACAGAGCTCTATGGGGTAGGCTATAGGGCATGGTTAGAGAACAGAGCTCTATGGGGTAGGCTATAGGGCATGGTTAGAGAACAGAGATCTATGGGGTAGGCTATAGGGCATGGTTAGAGAACAGAGCTCTATGGGGTAGGCTATAGGGAATGGTTAGATTACAGAGCTCTATGGGGTAGGCTATAGGGCATGGTTAGAGAACAGAGCTCTATGGGGTAGGCTATAGGTCATGGTTAGAGAACAGAGATCTATGGGGTAGGCTATAGGGCATGGTTAGAGAACAGAGCTCTATGGGGTAGGCCTAGGGCGTGGTTAGAGAACAGAGCTCTATGGGGTAGGCTATAGGGAATGGTGGGACAAATTCTGAGCGGAGCCTCACTAACCTTGGTCTAAGACTTACCCCATATGGCGCTGGGCAACATGAGGGCACTACATAGACAACACAGGGCCATTTGGGACACATACTGAACGGAGCCTCACTAACCTTGGTCTAAGACTTACCCCAAATGGCTCTGGGCAACATGAGGGCACTACATAGACAACACAGGGGCCATTTGGGACTGTTCAGGACAACAGTTGGTAATGATGGAGAGACAGACGGCAGGAAGTGCTCTGGTGTTTAATAAAGGTAATGTTGGTTCAGCAGGAAGTCCTCTGGTGTTTCATAAAGGTCATGTTGGTTCAGCAGGAAGTCCTCTGGTGTTTCATAAAGGTCATGTTGTTTCAGCAGGAAGTCCTCTGGTGTTTAATAAAGGTCATGTTGGTTCAGCAGGAAGTCCTCTGGTGTTTCATAAAGGTCATGTTGGTTCAGCAGGAAGTCCTCTGGTGTTTCATAAAGGTCATGTTGGTTCAGCAGGAAGTCCTCTGGTGTTTAATAAAGGTCATGTTGGTTCAGCAGGAAGTCCTCTGGTGTTTAATAAAGGTCATGTTGGTTCAGCAGGAAGTCCTCTGGTGTTTAATAAAGGTCATGTTGGTTCAGCAGGAAGTCCTCTGGTGTTTAATAAAGGTCATGTTGGTTCAGCAGGAAGTCCTCTGGTGTTTCATAAAGGTCATGTTGGTTCAGCAGGAAGTCCTCTGGTGTTTAATAAAGGTCATGTTGGTTCAGCAGGAAGTCCTCTGGTGTTTAATAAAGGTCATGTTGGTTCAGCAGGAAGTCCTCTGGTGTTTAATAAAGGTCATGTTGGTTCAGCAGGAAGTCCTCTGGTGTTTAATAAAGGTCATGTTGGTTCAGCAGGAAGTCCTCTGGTGTTTAATAAAGGTCATGTTGGTTCAGCAGGAAGTCCTCTGGTGTTTAATTAAGGTCATGTTGGTTCAGCAGGAAGTCCTCTGGTGTTTAATAAATGTCAACAACTAATGTCAGCCAGATCTGGTGTTTAATAAAGGTCTTGCCAGATCAACAGCTAATTTAGCCAGATCAACAGCTAATGCTAGCCAGATCAACAACTAATGCTAGCCAGATCAACAGCTAATGCTAGCCAGATCAATAACTGATGCTAGCCAGATCAACAGCTAATGCTAGCCAGATCAACAGCTAATGCTAGCCAGATCAACAACTAATGCTAGCCAGATCAACAACTAATGCTAGCCAGATCAACAACTAATGCTAGCCAGATCAACAGCTAATGCTAGCCAGATCAACAACTAATGCTAGCCAGATCAACAACTAATGCTAGCCAGATCAACAACTAATGCTAGCCAGATCAATAACTAATGCTAGCCAGATCAATAACTAATGCTAGCCAGATCAATAACTAATGCTAGCCAGATCAACAGCTAATGCTAGCCAGATCAACAGCTAATGCTAGCCAGATCAATAACTAATGCTAGCCAGATCAATAACTATGCTAGCCAGATCAACAGCTAATGCTAGCCAGATCAATAACTGATGCTAGCCAGATCAACAACTAATGCTAGCCAGATCAACAGCTAATGCTAGCCAGATCAACAACTAATGCTAGCCAGATCAACAACTAATGCTTGCCAGATCAACAGCTAATGCCAGCCAGATCAATAGCTAACTAGCCAGATCAATAACTAATGCTAGCCAGATCAACAGCTAATGCCAGCCAGATCAATAACTGATGCTAGCCAGATCAACAACTAATGCTAGCCAGATCAACAACTAATGCTAGCCAGATCAACAACTAATGCTAGCCAGATCAACAGCTAATGCTAGCCAGATCAACAGCTAATGCTAGCCAGATCAATAACTAATGCTAGCCAGATCAATAACTAATGCTAGCCAGATCAACAGCTAATGCTAGCCAGATCAATAACTAATGCTAGCCAGATCAACAACTAATGCTAGCCAGATCAATAACTAATGCTAGCCAGATCAATAACTAATGCTAGCCAGATCAATAACTAATGCTAGCCAGATCAACTGCTAATGCTAGCCAGATCAACAGCTAATGCTTACCAGATCAATAACTAATGCTAGCCAGATCAATAACTAATGCTAGCCAGATCAATAACTAATGCTAGCCAGATCAATAACTAATGCTAGCCAGATCAACAGCTAATGCTTGCCAGATCAATAACTAATGCTAGCCAGATCAATAACTAATGCTTGCCAGATCAATAACTAATGCTAGCCAGATCAACAGCTAATGCTTGCCAGATCAATAACTAATGCTTGCCAGATCAACAGCTAATGCTTGCCAGATCAATAACTAATGCTAGCCAGATCAATAACTAATGCTTGCCAGATCAATAACTAATGCTAGCCAGATCAATAACTAATGCTAGCCAGATCAATAGCTAATGCTAGCCAGATCAACATCTAATGCTAGCCAGATCAATAACTAATGCTAGCCAGATCAACAACCAATGCTAGCCAGATCAATAACTAATGCTAGCCAGATCAAGATGAGCCAGATCTAACAAAGGAACGTTAGATAAAACCTCTCAAACTTTTTCATCGAGATAAACAATGGGGAAGAGTAAATGGACTGTGTCCTTCTGCAGCTTGCCTGCCAATGCATGCTTGTCCCAACCAAGCACTCCAGCTAACTGGCTAAAGTTGGCTAGCGGAACACCTCACCTGACCATTTTTACTCACCGTAACAGAGCTGTTAGGCTGTTTACATGTTATCTAGAACGTTCTTGATTAATTATTACTTTTTGTTTGCCTACGTTTACTAAACCCCGGTCATTCATTCATTACATTACATTTAAGTCATTTTAGCAGACGCTCTTACCAGAGCGACTTACAAATTGGTGCATTCACCTTATGACATCCAGTAGAATAGTCACTTTACAATAGTGCATCTAAATCTTAAGGGGGGTGAGAATTCAGTGGGTTTTCGTTCGTAAATGCATTTTCGTCAGTTATTCTTCGCTCTGGCATACAGGCAGAGACGCTCTGAATTTCAGAGCGTCTGGATATGCAGTTTTTTCAACTTCCAACATTTAATTTTAATTTTTACTAGGCAAGTCAGTTAAGAACAAATTTACTTTCAATGACAGCCTAGGAACAGTGGGTTAACTGCCTGTTCAGGGGCAGAATGACAGATTTGTACCTTGTCAGCTCGGGGGATTCGAACTTGCAACCTTCGCTACTAGTGTCCAACACTCTAACCACTAGGGCTACTCCTGCCCTGCTGTGTATAGCCACCGAAAAACAATATGAGGGGGGAAAAAGGGTCAGTCACTCACCCCTCTCCTTCCAATGACATGTCATCCTCCTAAACAGCTAGCTAGCTAACGTTAGGCTCTGTGCTTTTAGCTCGCTACATAAATAGATACGCTAGGCTACTAGCCACGTTAACACTGACTTGTGATCATTGCCTTTTGCTTGTTTGATTGTAGTGACACTCCCAGCCTTTATAACATAGGTATGTTTTTGTCCAGAATATTGGAGTCGTTGAAACTGAAACAGTGGATCCCTAATGGGAGGCAGTAAACAACGTACCAGGCCAGCTGCGATTTACAACCCGATAGCAATATGCTTTTGGGGAATACTAAGAAATGTATTGCGAATTTCTATTAATCATGCATTGAACTGCATCCATCGGTTCTGCCAACATTGCCTTACTCATGGAATGTTACAAAGTTGGTTTTATAACATAAACTGGGATTTTGACAGATATTATGATTGTCTATTTTCTTTCATATCTACAAAGTAGTTAACACACTGTCAGTTCCACTTACTTGAGTACTATTACAGACTTAGCGATGTTCCATTAGAGAAGTATCTCCCTTCCAACCTCTGTCTGTCTGTCTGTCTGTCTGTCTGTCTGTCTGTCTGTCTGTCTGTCTGTCTGTCTGTCTGTGTTCTGTCTGATGTACTGTCTGTCCGTCTGTCTGTCTGTCTGTCTGTCTGTCTGTCTGTCTGTCTGTCTGTCTGTCTGTCTGTCTGTCTGTCTGTCTGTCTGTCTGTACTGGCTGTCTGGCTGTCTGTCTGTGCTAGTCTGTCTGCTCTGTTTCTGTCTGTCTATCTATAACCAACAGGGAAATCTGTCTCATTGTACTCAGACTCTTCCCTGACTGTATGGTCTGTCCGTCTGTCTGTCTGTCTGTCTGTCTGTCTGTCTGTCTGTCTGTCTGTCTGTCTGTCTGGCTGGCTGGCTGGCTGTCTGGCTATGGCTGTCACTTTGTCATTATGGTTATTGTGTGTAGATGGGTGAGATTCTTAACAAATGTCATCCATTTTGAAATCAGGTTGTCACATAATAAAATGTGAATATGTCGAGGGTGTGAATTCTTTCCGAAGGAACGATATAAGATTAGGGCTGTCGTCAAACTGATTTAAATAATGAATCGAGTTAATAGCATTCGTTAGTAAAAAATGTTTGTCATTTGCTCAAATTTGGCACCAAAGAAAGCTTTTTTAGCTGACACATTATGGAATTGTTTTAAGATGGGCACCGGGGGGAAGGGGACGGGGGACGGGGACGGGGGACGGGGGGGCATACCAAGGATCATTCAGTTGATTTAGCTTCTTAAAGACCCTAGAAGGTATAAGAAGTTATAAATAAAACCATTATTTGATGAACTGTTGAATATGTTCATTATTGATATTAGCCAGTAGAAATGAATAACAAGACAGATGAAAGTTCACTAAAAGGCCGAAAGGGGACATCGCCAACACATGGGAAGAGGGTCAGGTCAGCCTTTTCCCAGAATGAGCGCGGACCTGAGCCAGGACGGTGTCTCTGGGGGATAAGACCTGCCTGAGCCAGGAAGCACTGGGGGATAAGAACATCACCCGGCTACCTCGGTGTCCCTGCGGGGATAAGATGCAACGTACTGAGCCAGGCCATCTCTGGGGGATCAAGACACCGTCTGAGCCAGGACACTTTTCTAAGATGCAACGTCTGAGCCAGGACGGTCTCTCTGGGGGATAAGATGCAACGTCTGAGCCAGGGAGCGGTCTCTCTGGGGGACAAGATGCTGAGTCTGAGCCAGGACGGTCTCTCTGGGGGATAAGATGCAACGTCTGAGCCAGGACGGTCTCTCTAGGGGATAAGATGCAA
>NW_026290886.1:0-153245 GCF_023373465.1 Oncorhynchus keta
TGTTTAGACCAGGCTAAATGAACAGGTAATCAAGTCTGAGACCAGGCTAAATTAATCAGGAGTCTGTTTAGACCAGGCTAAATGAAGAGGTAATCATGAGTCTGTTTAGACCAGGCTAAATGAAGAGGTGGTCAGGAGTCTGTTTAGACCAGGCTAAATGAAGAGGTGGTCAGGAGTCTGTTTAGACCAGGCTAAATGAAGAGGTGGTCAGGAGTCTGTTTAGACCAGGCTAATTGAAGAGGTGGTCAGGAGTCTCTTTAGACCAGGCTAAATGAAGAGGTGGTCGGAGTCTGTTTAGACCAGGCTAAATGAACAGGGGTAATCAGGAGTCTGTTTAGACCAGGCTAAATTAAGAGGTAATCAGGAGTCTGTTTAGACCAGGCTAAATGAACAGGTAATCAGGAGTCTGTTTAGACCAGGCTAAATGAACAGGTAATCAGGAGTCTGTTTAGACCAGGCTAAATGAAGAGGTGGTCAGGAGTCTGTTTAGACCAGGCTAAATGAAGAGGTGGTCAGGAGTCTGTTTAGACCAGGCTAAATGAAGAGGTGGTCAGGAGTCTTTTGAGACCAGGCTAAATTAACAGGTGATCAGGAGTCTGTTGAGACCAGGCTAAATTAACAGGTGATCAGGAGTCTGTTTAGACCAGGCTAAATGAACAGGTGGTCAGGAGTCTGTTTAGACCAGGCTAAATGAAGAGGTGGACAAGAGTCTTTTAGACCAGGCTAAATGAGGTGATCAGGAGTCTGTTTAGACCAGGCTAAATGAACAGGTAATCAGGAGTCTGTTCAGACCAGGCTAAATTAACAGGTGGTCAGGAGTCTGTTTAGACCAGGCTAAATGAAGAGGTAATCAGAGTCTGTTTAGACCAGGCTAAATGAAGAGGTGGTCAGGAGTCTGTTTAGACCAGGCTAATTGAAGAGGTGGTCAGGAGTCTGTTTAGACCAGGCTAAATGAAGAGGTGGTCAGGAGTCTGTTTAGACCAGGCTAAATGAAGAGGTAATCAGGAGTCTGTTTAGACCAGGCTAAATGAAGAGGTGGTCAGGAGTCTGTTTAGACCAGGCTAAATGAAGAGGTGGTCAGGAGTCTGTTTAGACCAGGCTAAATGAAGAGGTGGTCAGGAGTCTGTTTAGACCAGGCTAAATGAAGAGGTGGTCAGGAGTCTGTTTAGATCAGGCTAAATGAAGAGGCAAGTCTGTTTAGACCAGGCTAATTGAAGAGGTGGTCAGGAGTCTGTTTAGACCAGGCTAAATGAAGAGGTGATCAGGAGTCTGTTTAGACCAGGCTAAATGAACAGGTAATCAGGAGTCTGTTTAGACCAGGCTAAATGAAGAGGTGGTCAGGAGTCTGTTTAGACCAGGCTAATTGAAGAGGTGGTCAGGAGTCTGTTTAGACCAGGCTAAATGAAGAGGTAATCAGGAGTCTGTTTAGACCAGGCTAAATGAACAGGTGATCAGGAGTCTGTTTAGACCAGGCTAAATGAAGAGGTGGTCAGGAGTCTGTTTAGACCAGGCTAAATGAAGAGGTAATCAGGAGTCTGTTTAGACCAGGCTAAATGAAGAGGTAATCAGGAGTCTGTTTAGACCAGGCTAAATGAACAGGTAATCAGGAGTCTGTTTAGACCAGGCTAAATGAAGAGGTGGTCAGGAGTCTGTTTAGACCAGGCTAAATGAAGAGGTGGTCAGGAGTCTGTTTAGACCAGGCTAAATGAAGAGGTGGTCAGGAGTCTGTTTAGACCAGGCTAAATGAAGAGGTGGTCAGGAGTCTGTTTAGACCAGGCTAAATGAAGAGGTGGTCAGGAGTCTGTTTAGACCAGGCTAAATGAACAGGTAATCAGGAGTCTGTTTAGACCAGGCTAAATGAAGAGGTGGTCAGGAGTCTGTTTAGACCAGGCTAAATGAAGAGGTGGTCAGGAGTCTGTTTAGACCAGGCTAAATGAAGAGGTGGTCAGGAGTCTGTTTAGACCAGGCTAAATGAAGAGGTGGTCAGGAGTCTGTTTAGACCAGGCTAAATGAAGAGGTGGTCAGGAGTCTGTTTAGACCAGGCTAAATGAACAGGTGGTCAGGAGTCTGTTTAGACCAGGCTAAATGAACAGGTGGTCAGGAGTCTGTTTAGACCAGGCTAAATGAACAGGTAATCAGGAGTCTGTTAGACCAGGCTAAATGAAGAGGTGGTCAGGAGTCTGTTTAGACCAGGCTAAATGAAGAGGTAATCAGGAGTCTGTTTAGACCAGGCTAAATGAACAGGTAATCAGGAGTCTGTTTAGACCAGGCTAAATGAACAGGTGGTCAGGAGTCTGTTTAGACCAGGCTAAATGAACAGGTAATCAGGAGTCTGTTTAGACCAGGCTAAATGAAGAGGTGGTCAGGAGTCTGTTTAGACCAGGCTAAATGAACAGGTGGTCAGGAGTCTGTTTAGACCAGGCTAAATGAAGAGGTGGTCAGGAGTCTGTTTAGACCAGGCTAAATGAACAGGTAATCAGGAGTCTGTTTAGACCAGGCTAAATGAACAGGTAATCAGGAGTCTGTTTAGACCAGGCTAAATGAAGAGGTGGACAGGAGTCTGTTTAGACCAGGCTAAATGAAGAGGTGGTCAGGAGTCTGTTTAGACCAGGCTAAATGAAGAGGTGGTCAGGAGTCTGTTTAGACCAGGCTAAATGAAGAGGTGGTCAGGAGTCTGTTTAGACCAGGCTAAATGAACAGGTAATCAGGAGTCTGCTTGAAGAGGTGGTCAGGCTAACCAGGCTAAATGAAGAGGTAATCAGGAGTCTGTTTAGACCAGGCTAAATGAAGAGGTAATCAGGAGTCTGTTTAGACCAGGCTAAATGAAGAGGTGGTCAGGAGTCTGTTTAGACCAGGCTAAATGAACAGGTAATCAGGAGTCTGTTTAGACCAGGCTAAATGAACAGGTAATCAGGAGTCTGTTTAGACCAGGCTAAATGAAGAGGTGGTCAGGAGTCTGTTTAGACCAGGCTAAATGAAGAGGTAATCAGGAGTCTGTTTAGACCAGGCTAAATGAAGAGGTGGTCAGGAGTCTGTTTAGACCAGGCTAAATGAAGAGGTGGTCAGGAGTCTGTTTAGACCAGGCTAAATGAAGAGGTGGTCAGGAGTCTGTTTAGACCAGGCTAAATGAACAGGTGTCAGGAGTCTGTTTAGACCAGGCTAAATGAAGAGGTAATCAGGAGTCTGTTTAGACCAGGCTAAATGAAGAGGTGGTCAGGAGTCTCAGGAGACCAGGCTAAATGAAGAGGTAATCAGGAGTCTGTTTAGACCAGGCTAAATGAAGAGGTAATCAGGAGTCTGTTTAGACCAGGCTAAATGAAGAGGTGGTCAGGAGTCTGTTTAGACCAGGCTAAATGAAAGGTGGTCAGGAGGTAGACCAGGCAGGTGGTCAGGAGTCTGTTTAGACCAGGCTAAATGAACAGGTGATCAGGAGTCTGTTTAGACCAGGCTAAATGAAGAGGTAATCAGGAGTCTGTTTAGACCAGGCTAAATGAAGAGGTGGTCAGGAGTCTGTTTAGACCAGGCTAAATGAAGAGGTAATCAAGAGTCTGTTTAGACCAGGCTAAATGAAGAGGTAATCAGGCTAAATGAAGAGTCTGTTTAGACCAGGCTAAATGAACAGGTAATCAGGAGTCTGTTTAGACCAGGCTAAATGAACAGGTGGTCAGGAGTCTGTTTAGACCAGGCTAAATGAAGAGGTGGTCAGGAGTCTGTTTAGACCAGGCTAAATGAACAGGTAATCAGGAGTCTGTTTAGACCAGGCTAAATGAACAGGTAATCAGGAGTCTGTTTAGACCAGGCTAAATGAACAGGTAATCAGGAGTCTGTTTAGACCAGGCTAAATGAACAGGTAATCAGGAGTCTGTTTAGACCAGGCTAAATGAAGAGGTAATCAGGAGTCTGTTTAGACCAGGCTAAATGAACAGGTAATCAGGAGTCTGTTTAGACCAGGCTAAATGAAGAGGTGGTCAGGAGTCTGTTTAGACCAGGCTAAATGAAGAGGTTCAGAGTCTGTTTAGACCAGGCTAAATGAACAGGTAATCAGGAGTCTGTTTAGACCAGGCTAAATGAACAGGTAATCAGGAGTCTGTTTAGACCAGGCTAAATGAACAGGTGGTCAGGAGTCTGTTTAGACCAGGCTAAATGAAGAGGTGGTCAGGAGTCTGTTTAGACCAGGCTAAATGAAGAGTCTGTTTAGACCAGGCTAAATGAACAGGTAATCAGGAGTCTGTTTAGACCAGGCTAAATGAAGAGGTGGTCAGGAGTCTGTTTAGACCAGGCTAAATGAACAGGTAATCAGGAGTCTGTTTAGACCAGGCTAAATGAAGAGGTAATCAGGAGTCTGTTTAGACCAGGCTAAATGAACAGGTAATCAGGAGTCTGTTTAGACCAGGCTAAATGAAGAGGTGGTCAGGAGTCTATTTAGACCAGGCTAAATGAAGAGGTGGTCAGGAGTCTGTTTAGACCAGGCTAAATGAAGAGGTGATCAGAGTCTGTTTAGACCAGGCTAAATGAAGAGGTGGTCAGGAGTCTGTTTAGACCAGGCTAAATGAAGAGGTGGTCAGGAGTCTGTTTAGACCAGGCTAAATGAAGAGGTGGTCAGGAGTCTGTTTAGACCAGGCTAAATGAAGAGGTGGTCAGGAGTCTGTTTAGATCAGGCTAAATGAAGAGGTAATCAGGAGTCTGTTTAGACCAGGCTAAATGAAGAGGTGGTCAGGAGTCTGTTTAGACCAGGCTAAATGAAGAGGTAATCAGGAGTCTGTTTAGACCAGGCTAAATGAAGAGGTGGTCAGGAGTCTGTTTAGACCAGGCTAAATGAAGAGGTAATCAGGAGTCTGTTTAGACCAGGCTAAATGAAGAGGTGGTCAGGAGTCTGTTTAGACCAGGCTAAATGAAGAGGTGATCAGAGTCTGTTTAGACCAGGCTAAATGAAGAGGTGGTCAGGAGTCTGTTTAGACCAGGCTAAATGAAGAGGTGGTCAGGAGTCTGTTTAGACCAGGCTAAATGAAGAGGTGGTCAGGAGTCTGTTTAGACCAGGCTAAATGAACAGGTAATCAGGAGTCTGTTTAGACCAGCTAAATGCTAAAGTCTGAACAGGTAAATCAGGTGGTCAGGAGTCTGTTTAGACCAGGCTAAATGAAGAGGTGGTCAGGAGTCTGTTTAGACCAGGCTAAATGAAGAGGTGGTCAGGAGTCTGTTTAGACCAGGCTAAATGAACAGGTAATCAGGAGTCTGTTTAGACCAGGCTAAATGAACAGGTAATCAGGAGTCTGTTTAGACCAGGCTAAATGAACAGGTAATCAGGAGTCTGTTTAGACCAGGCTAAATGAAGAGGTAATCAGGAGTCTGTTTAGACCAGGCTAAATGAACAGGTAATCAGGAGAACCAGGCTAAATGAAGAGGTGGTCAGGAGTCTGTTTAGACCAGGCTAAATGAAGAGGTGGTCAGGAGTCTGTTTAGACCAGGCTAAATGAAGAGGTGGTCAGGAGTCTGTTTAGACCAGGCTAAATGAACAGGTAATCAGGAGTCTGTTTAGACCAGGCTAAATGAAGAGGTGGTCAGGAGTCTGTTTAGACCAGGCTAAATGAAGAGGTGGTCAGGAGTCTGTTTAGACCAGGCTAAATGAAGAGGTGGTCAGGAGTCTGTTTAGACCAGGCTAAATGAAGAGGTGGAGTCTGTTTCAGGAGTCTGTTTAGACCAGGCTAAATGAAGAGGTAATCAGGAGTCTGTTTAGACCAGGCTAAATGAAGAGGTAATCAGAGTCTGTTTAGACCAGGCTAAATGAAGAGGTGGTCAGGAGTCTGTTTAGACCAGGCTAAATGAAGAGGTGGTCAGGAGTCTGTTTAGACCAGGCTAAATGAACAGGTAATCAGAGTCTGTTTAGACCAGGCTAAATGAAGAGGTAATCAGGAGTCTGTTTAGACCAGGCTAAATGAAGAGGTGGTCAGAGTCTGTTTAGACCAGGCTAAATGAAGAGGTGGTCAGGAGTCTGTTTAGACCAGGCTAAATGAACAGGTAATCAGGAGTCTGTTTAGACCAGGCTAAATGAAGAGGTGGTCAGGAGTCTGTTTAGACCAGGCTAAATGAAGAGGTGGTCAGGAGTCTGTTTAGACCAGGCTAAAGTCTGTTTGACCAGGAGGTGGTCAGGAGTCTGTTTAGACCAGGCTAAATGAAGAGGTGGTCAGGAGTCTGTTTAGACCAGGCTAAATGAACAGGTAATCAGGAGTCTGTTTAGACCAGGCTAAATGAAGAGGTGGTCAGGAGTCTGTTTAGACCAGGCTAAATGAACAGGTAATCAGGAGTCTGTTTAGACCAGGCTAAATGAACAGGTAATCAGGAGTCTGTTTAGACCAGGCTAAATGAAGAGGTGGTCAGGAGTCTGTTTAGACCAGGCTAAATGAAATGAAGACCAGGCTAAATGAACAGGTAATCAGGAGTCTGTTTAGACCAGGCTAAATGAACAGGTAATCAGGAGTCTGTTTAGACCAGGCTAAATGAACAGGTAATCAGGAGTCTGTTTAGACCAGGCTAAATGAACAGGTGGTCAGGAGTCTGTTTAGACCAGGCTAAATGAACAGGTAATCAGGAGTCTGTTTAGACCAGGCTAAATGAAGAGGTAATCAGGAGTCTGTTTAGACCAGGCTAAATGAAGAGGTGGTCAGGAGTCTGTTTAGACCAGGCTAAATGAAGAGGTGGTCAGGAGTCTGTTTAGACCAGGCTAAATGAAGAGGTGGTCAGGAGTCTGTTTAGACCAGGCTAAATGAAGAGGTGGTCAGGAGTCTGTTTAGACCAGGCTAAATGAACAGGTAATCAGGAGTCTGTTCAGACCAGGCTAAATGAACAGGTAATCAGGAGTCTGTTTAGACCAGGCTAAATGAACAGGTGGTCAGGAGTCTGTTTAGACCAGGCTAAATGAAGAGGTCAGGAGTCTGTTTAGACCAGGCTAAATGAACAGGTAATCAGGAGTCTGTTTAGACCAGGCTAAATGAAGAGGTGGTCAGGAGTCTGTTTAGACCAGGCTAAATGAACAGGTAATCAGGAGTCTGTTTAGACCAGGCTAAATGAACAGGTAATCAGGAGTCTGTTTAGACCAGGCTAAATGAACAGGTAATCAGGAGTCTGTTTAGACCAGGCTAAATGAACAGGTAATCAGGAGTCTGTTTAGACCAGGCTAAATGAAGAGGTGGTCAGGAGTCTGTTTAGACCAGGCTAAATGAAGAGGTGGTCAGGAGTCTGTTTAGACCAGGCTAAATGAAGAGGTGGACAAGAGTCTGTTTAGACCAGGCTAAATGAACAGGTAATCAGGAGTCTGTTTAGACCAGGCTAAATGAAGAGGGTCAGGAGTCTGTTTAGACCAGGCTAAATGAAGAGGTGGTCAGGAGTCTGTTTAGACCAGGCTAAATGAAGAGGTGGTCAGGAGTCTGTTTAGACCAGGCTAAATGAAGAGGTGGTCAGGAGTCTGTTTAGACCAGGCTAAATGAAGAGGTAATCAGGAGTCTGTTTAGACCAGGCTAAATGAAGAGGTGGTCAGGAGTCTGTTTAGACCAGGCTAAATGAAGAGGTGGTCAGGAGTCTGTTTAGACCAGGCTAAATGAAGAGGTGGTCAGGAGTCTGTTTAGACCAGGCTAAATGAAGAGGTGGTCAGGAGTCTGTTTAGACCAGGCTAAATGAACAGGTAATCAGGAGTCTGTTTAGACCAGGCTAAATGAAGAGGTAATCAGGAGTCTGTTTAGACCAGGCTAAATGAAGAGGTGGTCAGGAGTCTGTTTAGACCAGGCTAAATGAAGAGGTGGTCAGGAGTCTGTTTAGACCAGGCTAAATGAAGAGGTGGTCAGGAGTCTGTTTAGACCAGGCTAAATGAACAGGTAATCAGGAGTCTGTTTAGACCAGGCTAAATGAACAGGTAATCAGGAGTCTGTTTAGACCAGGCTAAATGAAGAGGTGGTCAGGAGTCTGTTTAGACCAGGCTAAATGAAGAGGTAATCAGGAGTCTGTTTAGACCAGGCTAAATGAAGAGGTAATCAGGAGTCTGTTTAGACCAGGCTAAATGAAGAGGTAATCAGGAGTCTGTTTAGACCAGGCTAAATGAACAGGTAATCAGGAGTCTGTTTAGACCAGGCTAAATGAACAGGTGGTCAGGAGTCTGTTTAGACCAGGCTAAATGAAGAGGTAATCAGGAGTCTGTTTAGACCAGGCTAAATGAACAGGTAATCAGGAGTCTGTTTAGACCAGGCTAAATGAAGAGGTGGTCAGGAGTCTGTTTAGACCAGGCTAAATGAAGAGGTGGTCAGGAGTCTGTTTAGACCAGGCTAAATGAAGAGGTGGTCAGGAGTCTGTTTAGACCAGGCTAAATGAACAGGTCAGGAGTCTGTTTAGACCAGGCTCTGAACAGAGGTTCAGAGTCTGTTTAGACCAGGCTAAATGAACAGGTAATCAGGAGTCTGTTTAGACCAGGCTAAATGAACAGGTAATCAGGAGTCTGTTTAGACCAGGCTAAATGAAGAGGTGGTCAGGAGTCTGTTTAGACCAGGCTAAATGAACAGGTAATCAGGAGTCTGTTTAGACCAGGCTAAATGAAGAGGTGGTCAGGAGTCTGTTTAGACCAGGCTAAATGAAGAGGTGGTCAGGAGTCTGTTTAGACCAGGCTAAATGAAGAGGTAATCAGGAGTCTGTTTAGACCAGGCTAAATGAACAGGTAATCAGGAGTCTGTTTAGACCAGGCTAAATGAACAGGTAATCAGGAGTCTGTTTAGACCAGGCTAAATGAAGAGGTAATCAGGAGTCTGTTTAGACCAGGCTAAATGAAGAGGTGGTCAGGAGTCTGTTTAGACCAGGCTAAATGAATAGGTAATCAGGAGTCTGTTTAGACCAGGCTAAAGTCTGAACCAGGCTAAATGAAGAGGTGGTCAGGAGTCTGTTTAGACCAGGCTAAATGAACAGGTAATCAGGAGTCTGTTTAGACCAGGCTAAATGAACAGGTAATCAGGAGTCTGTTTAGACCAGGCTAAATGAAGAGGTGGTCAGGAGTCTGTTTAGACCAGGCTAAATGAACAGGTAATCAGGAGTCTGTTTAGACCAGGCTAAATGAAGAGGTGGTCAGGAGTCTGTTTAGACCAGGCTAAATGAAGAGGTGGTCAGGAGTCTGTTTAGACCAGGCTAAATGAACAGGTAATCAGGAGTCTGTTTAGACCAGGCTAAATGAAGAGGTGGTCAGGAGTCTGTTTAGACCAGGCTAAATGAAGAGGTGGACAAGAGTCCGTTTAGACCAGGCTAAATGAACAGGTAATCAGGAGTCTGTTTAGACCAGGCTAAATGAAAAGGAGTCTGTTTAACCAGGCTAAATGAAGAGGTGGTCAGGAGTCTGTTTAGACCAGGCTAAATGAAGAGGTGGTCAGGAGTCTGTTTAGACCAGGCTAAATGAACAGGTAATCAGGAGTCTGTTTAGACCAGGCTAAATGAACAGGTAATCAGGAGTCTGTTTAGACCAGGCTAAATGAAGAGGTAATCAGGAGTCTGTTTAGACCAGGCTAAATGAAGAGGTAATCAGGAGTCTGTTTAGACCAGGCTAAATGAAGAGGTGGTCAGGAGTCTGTTTAGACCAGGCTAAATGAAGAGGTAATCAGGAGTCTGTTTAGACCAGGCTAAATGAAGAGGTGGTCAGGAGTCTGTTTAGACCAGGCTAAATGAAGAGGTGGTCAGGAGTCTGTTTAGACCAGGCTAAATGAAGAGGTGGTCAGGAGTCTGTTTAGACCAGGCTAAATGAAGAGGTGGTCAGGAGTCTGTTTAGACCAGGCTAAATGAACAGGTAATCAGGAGTCTGTTTAGACCAGGCTAAATGAAGAGGTAATCAGGAGTCTGTTTAGACCAGGCTAAATGAAGAGGTGGTCAGGAGTCTGTTTAGACCAGGCTAAATGAACAGGTGGTCAGGAGTCTGTTTAGACCAGGCTAAATGAAGAGGTGGTCAGGAGTCTGTTTAGACCAGGCTAAATGAAGAGGTGGTCAGGAGTCTGTTTAGACCAGGCTAAATGAACAGGTAATCAGGAGTCTGTTTAGACCAGGCTAAAAACAGGAAGAGTCTGTTTAGACCAGGCTAAATGAAGAGGTGGTCAGGAGTCTGTTTAGACCAGGCTAAATGAACAGGTAATCAGGAGTCTGTTTAGACCAGGCTAAATGAAGAGGTGGTCAGGAGTCTGTTTAGACCAGGCTAAATGAAGAGGTGGTCAGGAGTCTGTTTAGACCAGGCTAAATGAACAGGTAATCAGGAGTCTGTTTAGACCAGGCTAAATGAAGAGGTGGTCAGGAGTCTGTTTAGACCAGGCTAAATGCAGGAGTCTGTTTAGACCAGGCTAAATGAACAGGTGGATCAGGAGTCTGTTTAGACCAGGCTAAATGAAGAGGTGGTCAGGAGTCTGTTTAGACCAGGCTAAATGAAGAGGTGGTCAGGAGTCTGTTTAGACCAGGCTAAATGAAGAGGTGGTCAGGAGTCTGTTTAGACCAGGCTAAATGAAGAGGTAATCAGGAGTCTGTTTAGACCAGGCTAAATGAACAGGTAATCAGGAGTCTGTTTAGACCAGGCTAAATGAAGAGGTGGTCAGGAGTCTGTTTAGACCAGGCTAAATGAAGAGGTGGTCAGGAGTCTGTTTAGACCAGGCTAAATGAACAGGTGGTCAGGAGTCTGTTTAGACCAGGCTAAATGAAGAGGTAATCAGGAGTCTGTTTAGACCAGGCTAAATGAAGAGGTGGTCAGGAGTCTGTTTAGACCAGGCTAAATGAAGAGGTGGTCAGGAGTCTGTTTAGACCAGGCTAAATGAAGAGGTGGTCAGGAGTCTGTTTAGACCAGGCTAAATGAAGAGGTGGTCAGGAGTCTGTTTAGACCAGGCTAAATGAACAGGTAATCAGGAGTCTGTTTAGACCAGGCTAAATGAAGAGGTAATCAGGAGTCTGTTTAGACCAGGCTAAATGAACAGGTAATCAGGAGTCTGTTTAGACCAGGCTAAATGAAGAGGTGGTCAGGAGTCTGTTTAGACCAGGCTAAATGAAGAGGTGGTCAGGAGTCTGTTTAGACCAGGCTAAATGAACAGGTAATCAGGAGTCTGTTTAGACCAGGCTAAATGAACAGGTAATCAGGAGTCTGTTTAGACCAGGCTAAATGAAGAGGTGGTCAGGAGTCTGTTTAGACCAGGCTAAATGAACAGGTAATCAGGAGTCTGTTTAGACCAGGCTAAATGAAGAGGTGGGCAAGAGTCTGTTTAGACCAGGCTAAATGAAGAGGTGGTCAGGAGTCTGTTTAGACCAGGCTAAATGAACAGGTAATCAGGAGTCTGTTTAGACCAGGCTAAATGAAATGAAGACCAGGCTAAATGAGGTGGTCAGGAGTCTGTTTAGACCAGGCTAAATGAACAGGTGGTCAGGAGTCTGTTTAGACCAGGCTAAATGAACAGGTAATCAGGAGTCTGTTTAGACCAGGCTAAATGAAGAGGTGGTCAGGAGTCTGTTTAGACCAGGCTAAATGAAGAGGTAATCAGGAGTCTGTTTAGACCAGGCTAAATGAACAGGTAATCAGGAGTCTGTTTAGACCAGGCTAAATGAACAGGTAATCAGGAGTCTGTTTAGACCAGGCTAAATGAACAGGTGGTCAGGAGTCTGTTTAGACCAGGCTAAATGAAGAGGTGGTCAGGAGTCTGTTTAGACCAGGCTAAATGAAGAGGTGGTCAGGAGTCTGTTTAGACCAGGCTAAATGAACAGGTAATCAGGAGTCTGTTTAGACCAGGCTAAATGAACAGGTAATCAGGAGTCTGTTTAGACCAGGCTAAATGAACAGGTAATCAGGAGTCTGTTTAGACCAGGCTAAATGAACAGGTAATCAGGAGTCTGTTTAGACCAGGCTAAATGAACAGGTAATCAGGAGTCTGTTTAGACCAGGCTAAATGAACAGGTAATCAGGAGTCTGTTTAGACCAGGCCAGGGCTCAGGAGTCTGTTTAGACCAGGCTAAATGAACAGGTGGTCAGGAGTCTGTTTAGACCAGGCTAAATGAACAGGTAATCAGGAGTCTGTTTAGACCAGGCTAAATGAAGAGGTGGTCAGGAGTCTGTTTAGACCAGGCTAAATGAACAGGTAATCAGGAGTCTGTTTAGACCAGGCTAAATGAAGAGGTGGTCAGGAGTCTGTTTAGACCAGGCTAAATGAACAGGTAATCAGGAGTCTGTTTAGACCAGGCTAAATGAAGAGGTAATCAGGAGTCTGTTTAGACCAGGCTAAATGAAGAGGTGATCAGGAGTCTGTTTAGACCAGGCTAAATGAAGAGGTGGTCAGGAGTCTGTTTAGACCAGGCTAAATGAAGAGGTAATCAGGAGTCTGTTTAGACCAGGCTAAATGAAGAGGTAATCAGGAGTCTGTTTAGACCAGGCTAAATGAAGAGGTAATCAGGAGTCTGTTTAGACCAGGCTAAATGAAGAGGTGGTCAGGAGTCTGTTTAGACCAGGCTAAATGAAGAGGTGGTCAGGAGTCTGTTTAGACCAGGCTAAATGAAGAGGTGTCAAGTCTGTTTAGACCAGGCTAAATGAACAGGTAATCAGGAGTCTGTTTAGACCAGGCTAATTGAAGAGGTAATCAGGAGTCTGTTTAGACCAGGCTAAATGAAGAGGTGGTCAGGAGTCTGTTTAGACCAGGCTAAATGAAGAGGTGGTCAGGAGTCTGTTTAGACCAGGCTAAATGAAGAGGTGGTCAGGAGTCTGTTTAGATCAGGCTAAATGAAGAGGTGGTCAGGAGTCTGTTTAGACCAGGCTAAATGAACAGGTAATCAGGAGTCTGTTTAGACCAGGCTAAATGAATAGGTAATCAGTGGTCTGTTTAGACCAGGCTAAATGAAGAGGTGGTCAGGAGTCTGTTTAGACCAGGCTAAATGAAGAGGTAATCAGGAGTCTGTTTAGACCAGGCTAAATGAAGAGGTGGTCAGGAGTCTGTTTAGACCAGGCTAAATGAAGAGGTGGTCAGGAGTCTGTTTAGACCAGGCTAAATGAACAGGTAATCAGGAGTCTGTTTAGACCAGGCTAAATGAAGAGGTGGTCAGGAGTCTGTTTAGACCAGGCTAAATGAAGAGGTGGTCAGGAGTCTGTTTAGACCAGGCTAAATGAACAGGTGATCAGGAGTCTGTTTAGACCAGGCTAAATGAAGAGGTGGTCAGGAGTCTGTTTAGACCAGGCTAAATGAAGAGGTGGTCAGGAGTCTGTTTAGACCAGGCTAAATGAAGAGGTGGATCAGGAGTCTGTTTAGACCAGGCTAAATGAACAGGTAATCAGGAGTCTGTTTAGACCAGGCTAAATGAACAGGTAATCAGGAGTCTGTTTAGACCAGGCTAAATGAAGAGGTGGATCAGAGTCTGTTTAGACCAGGCTAAATGAAGAGGTCAGGAGTCTGTTTAGACCAGGCTAAATGAACAGGTGGTCAGGAGTCTGTTTAGACCAGGCTAAATGAAGAGGTAATCAGGAGTCTGTTTAGACCAGGCTAAATGAAGAGGTGGTCAGGAGTCTGTTTAGACCAGGCTAAATGAAGAGGTGGTCAGGAGTCTGTTTAGACCAGGCTAAATGAAGAGGTAATCAGGAGTCTGTTTAGACCAGGCTAAATGAAGAGGTAATCAGGAGTCTGTTTAGACCAGGCTAAATGAAGAGGTAATCAGGAGTCTGTTTAGACCAGGCTAAATGAAGAGGTGGTCAGGAGTCTGTTTAGACCAGGCTAAATGAAGAGGTGGTCAGGAGTCTGTTTAGACCAGGCTAAATGAACAGGTAATCAGGAGTCTGTTTAGACCAGGCTAAATGAAGAGGTGGTCAGGAGTCTGTTTAGACCAGGCTAAATGAACAGGTGGTCAGGAGTCTGTTTAGACCAGGCTAAATGAAGAGGTGGTCAGGAGTCTGTTTAGACCAGGCTAAATGAAGAGGTGGTCAGGAGTCTGTTTAGACCAGGCTAAATGAACAGGTGGTCAGGAGTCTGTTTAGACCAGGCTAAATGAAGAGGTGGTCAGGAGTCTGTTTAGACCAGGCTAAATGAAGAGGTAATCAGGAGTCTGTTTAGACCAGGCTAAATGAAGAGGTGGTCAGGAGTCTGTTTAGACCAGGCTAAATGAACAGGTAATCAGGAGTCTGTTTAGACCAGGCTAAATGAAGAGGTGGTCAGGAGTCTGTTTAGACCAGGCTAAATGAAGAGGTGGTCAGGAGTCTGTTTAGACCAGGCTAAATGAAGAGGTGGACAAGAGTCTGTTTAGACCAGGCTAAATGAAGAGGTAATCAGGAGTCTGTTTAGACCAGGCTAAATGAACAGGTAATCAGGAGTCTGTTTAGACCAGGCTAAATGAAGAGGTAATCAGGAGTCTGTTTAGACCAGGCTAAATGAACAGGTAATCAGGAGTCTGTTTAGACCAGGCTAAATGAAGAGGTGGTCAGGAGTCTGTTTAGACCAGGCTAAATGAACAGGTGGTCAGGAGTCTGTTTAGACCAGGCTAAATGAAGAGGTAATCAGGAGTCTGTTTAGACCAGGCTAAATGAGGTAATCAGAGTCTGTTTAGACCAGGCTAAATGAAGAGGTGGTCAGGAGTCTGTTTAGACCAGGCTAAATGAACAGGTAATCAGGAGTCTGTTTAGACCAGGCTAAATGAAGAGGTGGTCAGGAGTCTGTTTAGACCAGGCTAAATGAAGAGGTGTCAAGACCAGGCTAAATGAAGAGGTGGTCAGGAGTCTGTTTAGACCAGGCTAAATGAAGAGGTAATCAGGAGTCTGTTTAGACCAGGCTAAATGAAGAGGTGGTCAGGAGTCTGTTTAGACCAGGCTAAATGAAGAGGTAATCAGGAGTCTGTTTAGACCAGGCTAAATGAACAGGTAATCAGGAGTCTGTTTAGACCAGGCTAAATGAACAGGTAATCAGGAGTCTGTTTAGACCAGGCTAAATGAATCAGGAGGTAGACCAGGCTAAATGAAGAGTCTGTTTAGACCAGGCTAAATGAAGAGGTGGTCAGGAGTCTGTTTAGACCAGGCTAAATGAACAGGTGATCAGGAGTCTGTTTAGACCAGGCTAAATGAAGAGGTGGTCAGGAGTCTGTTTAGACCAGGCTAAATGAAGAGGTAATCAGGAGTCTGTTTAGACCAGGCTAAATGAAGAGGTAATCAAGAGTCTGTTTAGACCAGGCTAAATGAACAGGTCAGGAGTCTGTTTAGACCAGGCTAAATGAAGAGGTAATCAGGAGTCTGTTTAGACCAGGCTAAATGAAGAGGTGGTCAGGAGTCTGTTTAGACCAGGCTAAATGAAGAGGTGGTCAGGAGTCTGTTTAGACCAGGCTAAATGAAGAGGTGGTCAGGAGTCTGTTTAGACCAGGCTAAATGAACAGGTAATCAGGAGTCTGTTTAGACCAGGCTAAATGAAGAGGTGGTCAGGAGTCTGTTTAGACCAGGCTAAATGAAGAGGTAATCAGGAGTCTGTTTAGACCAGGCTAAATGAACAGGTAATCAGGAGTCTGTTTAGACCAGGCTAAATGAAGAGGTGGTCAGGAGTCTGTTTAGACCAGGCTAAATGAAGAGGTGGTCAGGAGTCTGTTTAGACCAGGCTAAATGAAGAGGTGGTCAGGAGTCTGTTTAGACCAGGCTAAATGAAGAGGTAATCAGTGGTCTGTTTAGACCAGGCTAAATGAAGAGGTGGTCAGGAGTCTGTTTAGACCAGGCTAATTGAAGAGGTAATCAGGAGTCTGTTTAGACCAGGCTAAATGAAGAGGTAATCAGTGGTCTGTTTAGACCAGGCTAAATGAAGAGGTGGTCAGGAGTCTGTTTAGACCAGGCTAATTGAAGAGGTAATCAGGAGTCTGTTTAGACCAGGCTAAATGAAGAGGTGGTCAGTAGTCTGTTTAGACCAGGCTAATTGAAGAGGTGGTCAGGAGTCTGTTTAGACCAGGCTAAATGAACAGGTGATCAGGAGTCTGTTTAGACCAGGCTAAATGAAGAGGTGGTCAGGAGTCTGTTTAGACCAGGCTAATTGAAGAGGTGGTCAGGAGTCTGTTTAGACCAGGCTAAATGAAGAGGTGGTCAGGAGTCTGTTTAGACCAGGCTAAATGAACAGGTAATCAGGAGTCTGTTTAGACCGCTAAATGAAGAGGTAATCAGGAGTCTGTTTAGACCAGGCTAAATGAAGAGGTGATCAGGAGTCTGTTTAGACCAGGCTAAATGAAGAGGTGGTCAGGAGTCTGTTTAGACCAGGCTAAATGAAGAGGTGGTCAGGAGTCTGTTTAGACCAGGCTAAATGAACAGGTAATCAGGAGTCTGTTTAGACCAGGCTAAATGAAGAGGTAATCAGGAGTCTGTTTAGACCAGGCTAAATGAACAGGTAATCAGGAGTCTGTTTAGACCAGGCTAAATGAACAGGTAATCAGGAGTCTGTTTAGACCAGGCTAAATGAAGAGGTGGTCAGGAGTCTGTTTAGACCAGGCTAAATGAAGAGGTGGTCAGGAGTCTGTTTAGACCAGGCTAAATGAAGAGGTGGTCAGGAGTCTGTTTAGACCAGGCTAAATGAAGAGGTGGTCAGGAGTCTGTTTAGACCAGGCTAAATGAAGAGGTGGTCAGGAGTCTGTTTAGACCAGGCTAAATGAAGAGGTGGTCAGGAGTCTGTTTAGACCAGGCTAAATGAACAGGTGGTCAGGAGTCTGTTTAGAGGTGGTCAGGAGTCTGTTTAGACCAGGCTAAATGAACAGGTGGTCAGGAGTCTGTTTAGACCAGGCTAAATGAAGAGGTGGTCAGGAGTCTGTTTAGACCAGGCTAAATGAAGAGGTGGTCAGGAGTCTGTTTAGACCAGGCTAAATGAAGAGGTGGTCAGGAGTCTGTTTAGACCAGGCTAAATGAAGAGGTAATCAGGAGTCTGTTTAGACCAGGCTAAATGAAGAGGTGGTCAGGAGTCTGTTTAGACCAGGCTAAATGAAGAGGTAATCAGGAGTCTGTTTAGACCAGGCTAAATGAACAGGTAATCAGGAGTCTGTTTAGACCAGGCTAAATGAAGAGGTGGTCAGGAGTCTGTTTAGACCAGGCTAAATGAAGAGGTGGTCAGGAGTCTGTTTAGACCAGGCTAAAAACAGGTAATCAGGAGTCTGTTTAGACCAGGCTAAATGAAGAGGTAATCAGGAGTCTGTTTAGACCAGGCTAAATGAAGAGGTAATCAGGAGTCTGTTTAGACCAGGCTAAATGAAGAGGTGGTCAGGAGTCTGTTTAGACCAGGCTAAATGAAGAGGTGGTCAGGAGTCTGTTTAGACCAGGCTAAATGAACAGGTAATCAGGAGTCTGTTTAGACCAGGCTAAATGAACAGGTGGTCAGGAGTCTGTTCTGCTAAATTTCAGGAGACCAGGCTAAATGAACAGGTAATCAGGAGTCTGTTTAGACCAGGCTAAATGAAGAGGTGGTCAGGAGTCTGTTTAGACCAGGCTAAAAATGAATCAGGAGTCTGTTTAGACCAGGCTAAATGAAGAGTCTGTTTAGACCAGGCTAAATGAAGAGGTGGACAAGAGTCTGTTTAGACCAGGCTAAATGAAGAGGTGGTCAGGAGTCTGTTTAGACCAGGCTAAATGAAGAGGTGGTCAGGAGTCTGTTTAGACCAGGCTAAATGAAGAGGTGGATCAGGAGTCTGTTTAGACCAGGCTAAATGAAGAGGTGATCAGGAGTCTGTTTAGACCAGGCTAAATGAAGAGGTCAGGAGTCTGTTTAGACCAGGCTAAATGAAGAGTCAGGAGTCTGTTTAGACCAGGCTAAATGAAGAGGTAATCAGGAGTCTGTTTAGACCAGGCTAAATGAAGAGGTAATCAGGAGTCTGTTTAGACCAGGCTAAATGAACAGGTAATCAGGAGTCTGTTTAGACCAGGCTAAATGAACAGGTAATCAGGAGTCTGTTTAGACCAGGCTAAATGAACAGGTAATCAGGAGTCTGTTTAGACCAGGCTAAATGAAGAGGTGGTCAGGAGTCTGTTTAGACCAGGCTAAATGAAGAGGTGGTCAGGAGTCTGTTTAGACCAGGCTAAATGAAGAGGTGGTCAGGAGTCTGTTTAGACCAGGCTAAATGAAGAGGTGGTCAGGAGTCTGTTTAGACCAGGCTAAATGAAGAGGTGGTCAGGAGTCTGTTTAGACCAGGCTAAATGAAGAGGTGGTCAGGAGTCTGTTTAGACCAGGCTAAATGAAGAGGTAATCAGGAGTCTGTTTAGACCAGGCTAAATGAACAGGTGGTCAGGAGTCTGTTTAGACCAGGCTAAATGAAGAGGTGGTCAGGAGTCTGTTTAGACCAGGCTAAATGAAGAGGTGGTCAGGAGTCTGTTTAGACCAGGCTAAATGAAGAGGTGGTCAGGAGTCTGTTTAGACCAGGCTAAATGAAGAGGTGGTCAGGAGTCTGTTTAGACCAGGCTAAATGAAGAGGTAATCAGGAGTCTGTTTAGACCAGGCTAAATGAAGAGGTGGTCAGGAGTCTGTTTAGACCAGGCTAAATGAAGAGGTGGTCAGGAGTCTGTTTAGACCAGGCTAAATGAACAGGTAATCAGGAGTCTGTTCAGACCAGGCTAAATGAACAGGTAATCAGGAGTCTGTTTAGACCAGGCTAAATGAAGAGGTGGACAAGAGTCCGTTTAGACCAGGCTAAATGAAGAGGTGGTCAGGAGTCTGTTTAGACCAGGCTAAATGAACAGGTGGTCAGGAGTCTGTTTAGACCAGGCTAAATGAAGAGGTGGTCAGGAGTCTGTTTAGACCAGGCTAAATGAAGAGGTGGTCAGGAGTCTGTTTAGACCAGGCTAAATGAAGAGGTAATCAGGAGTCTGTTTAGACCAGGCTAAATGAAGAGGTAATCAGGAGTCTGTTTAGACCAGGCTAAATGAAGAGGTGGTCAGGAGTCTGTTTAGACCAGGCTAAATGAACAGGTAATCAGGAGTCTGTTTAGACCAGGCTAATTGAAGAGGTAATCAGGAGTCTGTTTAGACCAGGCTAAATGAAGAGGTGGTCAGGAGTCTGTTTAGACCAGGCTAATTGAAGAGGTGGTCAGGAGTCTGTTTAGACCAGGCTAAATGAACAGGTAATCAGGAGTCTGTTTAGACCAGGCTAAATGAAGAGGTGGTCAGGAGTCTGTTTAGACCAGGCTAATTGAAGAGGTGGTCAGGAGTCTGTTTAGACCAGGCTAAATGAACAGGTGATCAGGAGTCTGTTTAGACCAGGCTAAATGAAGAGGTGGTCAGGAGTCTGTTTAGACCAGGCTAATTGAAGAGGTGGTCAGGAGTCTGTTTAGACCAGGCTAAATAATGAAGAGGTGGACAAGAGTCTGTTTAGACCAGGCTAAATGAACAGGTAATCAGGAGTCTGTTTAGATCAGGCTAAATGTAGAGGTGATCAGGAGTCTGTTTCGAGCACGCTAAATGTAGAGGTGATCAGGAGTCTGTTTAGACCAGGCTAAATGAAGAGGTGGTCAGGAGTCTGTTTAGACCAGGCTAAATGTAGAGGTGGTCAGGAGTCTGTTTAGACCAGGCTAAATGAAGAGGTAATCAGGAGTCTGTTTAGACCAGGCTAAATGAAGAGGTAATCAGGAGTCTGTTTAGACCAGGCTAAATGAACAGGTAATCAGGAGTCTGTTTAGACCAGGCTAAATGAACAGGTAATCAGGAGTCTGTTTAGACCAGGCTAAATGAACAGGTAATCAGGAGTCTGTTTAGACCAGGCTAAATGAAAATCAGGAGTCTGTTTAGACCAGGCTAAATGAACAGGTAATCAGGAGTCTGTTTAGACCAGGCTAAATGAAGAGGTAATCAGGAGTCTGTTTAGACCAGGCTAAATGAAGAGGTAATCAGAGTCTGTTTAGACCAGGCTAAATGAAATGAAGTCTGTTTAGACCAGGTGAAGAGGTGGTCAGGAGTCTGTTTAGACCAGGCTAAATGAAGAGGTGATCAGGAGTCTGTTTAGACCAGGCTAAATGAAGAGGTGATCAGGAGTCTGTTTAGACCAGGCTAAATGAAGAGGTGGTCAGGAGTCTGTTTAGACCAGGCTAAATGAAAGGTGGTCAGGAGTCTGTTTAGACCAGGCTAAATGAAGAGGTAATCAGGAGTCTGTTTAGACCAGGCTAAATGAAGAGGTAATCAGGAGTCTGTTTAGACCAGGCTAAATGAACAGGTAATCAGGAGTCTGTTTAGACCAGGCTAAATGAACAGGTAATCAGGAAGACCAGGCTAAATGAACAGGTAATCAGGAGTCTGTTTAGACCAGGCTAAATAGGATCAGGTCTACCAGGCTAAATGAAGAGGTGGTCAGGAGTCTGTTTAGACCAGGCTAAATGAAGAGGTGGTCAGGAGTCTGTTTAGACCAGGCTAAATGAAGAGGTGGTCAGGAGTCTGTTTAGACCAGGCTAAATGAAGAGGTGGTCAGGAGTCTGTTTAGACCAGGCTAAATGAAGAGGTGGTCAGAGTCTGTTTAGACCAGGCTAATGAAGAGGTGGTCAGGAGTCTGTTTAGACCAGGCTAAATGAAGAGGTGGTCAGGAGTCTGTTTAGACCAGGCTAAATGAAGAGGTGGTCAGGAGTCTGTTTAGACCAGGCTAAATGAAGAGGTGGTCAGGAGTCTGTTTAGACCAGGCTAAATGAAGAGGTGGTCAGGAGTCTGTTTAGACCAGGCTAAATGAAGAGGTGGAGTCTGTTTAGACCAGGCTAAATGAAGAGTCTGTTTAGACCAGGCTAAATGAAGAGGTAATCAGGAGTCTGTTTAGACCAGGCTAAATGAAGAGGTGGTCAGGAGTCTGTTTAGACCAGGCTAAATGAAGAGGTAATCAGGAGTCTGTTTAGACCAGGCTAAATGAAGAGGTAATCAGGAGTCTGTTTAGACCAGGCTAAATGAAGAGGTAATCAGGAGTCTGTTTAGACCAGGCTAAATGAAGAGGTGGTCAGGAGTCTGTTTAGACCAGGCTAAATGAAGAGGTGGTCAGGAGTCTGTTTAGACCAGGCTAAATGAAGAGGTGGTCAGGAGTCTGTTTAGACCAGGCTAAATGAAGAGGTGGTCAGGAGTCTGTTTAGACCAGGCTAAATGAAGAGGTGGTCAGGAGTCTGTTTAGACCAGGCTAAATGAAGAGGTGGTCAGGAGTCTGTTTAGACCAGGCTAAATGAAGAGGTGGTCAGGAGTCTGTTTAGACCAGGCTAAATGAAGAGGTGGTCAGGAGTCTGTTTAGACCAGGCTAAATGAAGAGGTGGTCAGGAGTCTGTTTAGACCAGGCTAAATGAAGAGGTGGTCAGGAGTCTGTTTAGACCAGGCTAAATGAAGAGGTGGTCAGGAGTCTGTTTAGACCAGGCTAAATGAAGAGGTAATCAGGAGTCTGTTTAGACCAGGCTAAATGAAGAGGTGGTCAGGAGTCTGTTTAGACCAGGCTAAATGAAGAGGTGGTCAGGAGTCTGTTTAGACCAGGCTAAATGAACAGGTAATCAGGAGTCTGTTTAGACCAGGCTAAATGAACAGGTAATCAGGAGTCTGTTTAGACCAGGCTAAATGAAGAGGTGGTCAGGAGTCTGTTTAGACCAGGCTAAATGAAGAGGTGGTCAGGAGTCTGTTTAGACCAGGCTAAATGAACAGGTGGTCAGGAGTCTGTTTAGACCAGGCTAAATGAAGAGGTAATCAGGAGTCTGTTTAGACCAGGCTAAATGAAGAGGTGGTCAGGAGTCTGTTTAGACCAGGCTAAATGAAGAGGTAATCAGGAGTCTGTTTAGACCAGGCTAAATGAACAGGTAATCAGGAGTCTGTTTAGACCAGGCTAAATGAACAGGTAATCAGGAGTCTGTTTAGACCAGGCTAAATGAAGAGGTGGTCAGGAGTCTGTTTAGACCAGGCTAAATGAAGAGGTGGTCAGGAGTCTGTTTAGATCAGGCTAAATGAAGAGGTGGACAGGAGTCTGTTTAGACCAGGCTAAATGAACAGGTAATCAGGAGTCTGTTCAGACCAGGCTAAATGAACAGGTAATCAGGAGTCTGTTTAGACCAGGCTAAATGAAGAGGTGGACAAGAGTCCGTTTAGACCAGGCTAAATGAAGAGGTGGTCAGGAGTCTGTTTAGACCAGGCTAAATGAACAGGTGGTCAGGAGTCTGTTTAGACCAGGCTAAATGAAGAGGTGGTCAGGAGTCTGTTTAGACCAGGCTAAATGAAGAGGTGGTCAGGAGTCTGTTTAGACCAGGCTAAATGAAGAGGTAATCAGGAGTCTGTTTAGACCAGGCTAAATGAAGAGGTAATCAGGAGTCTGTTTAGACCAGGCTAAATGAAGAGGTGGTCAGGAGTCTGTTTAGACCAGGCTAAATGAAGAGGTAATCAGGAGTCTGTTTAGACCAGGCTAAATGAACAGGTAATCAGAGTCTGTTTAGACCAAATGAAGAGGTAATCAGGAGTCTGTTTAGACCAGGCTAAATGAAGAGGTGGTCAGGAGTCTGTTTAGACCAGGCTAAATGAAGAGGTGGTCAGGAGTCTGTTTAGACCAGGCTAAATGAACAGGTAATCAGGAGTCTGTTTAGACCAGGCTAAATGAAGAGGTGGTCAGGAGTCTGTTTAGACCAGGCTAAATGAAGAGGTGGTCAGGAGTCTGTTTAGACCAGGCTAAATGAACAGGTGATCAGGAGTCTGTTTAGACCAGGCTAAATGAAGAGGTGGTCAGGAGTCTGTTTAGACCAGGCTAAATGAAGAGGTGGTCAGGAGTCTGTTTAGACCAGGCTAAATGAAGAGGTAATCAGAGTCTGTTTAGACCAGGCTAAATGAACAGGTAATCAGAGTCTGAGTCTGTTTAGACCAGGCTAAATGAAGAGGTGATCAGGAGTCTGTTTAGACCAGGCTAAATGAAGAGGTGGTCAGGAGTCTGTTTAGACCAGGCTAAATGAAGAGGTGGTCAGGAGTCTGTTTAGACCAGGCTAAATGAAGAGGTAATCAGGAGTCTGTTTAGACCAGGCTAAATGAAGAGGTAATCAGGAGTCTGTTTAGACCAGGCTAAATGAACAGGTAATCAGGAAGACCAGGCTAAATGAACAGGTAATCAGGAGTCTGTTTAGACCAGGCTAAATGAAGAGGTAATCAGGAGTCTGTTTAGACCAGGCTAAATGAACAGGTAATCAGGAGTCTGTTTAGACCAGGCTAAATGAACAGGTAATCAGGAGTCTGTTTAGACCAGGCTAAATGAAGAGGTGGTCAGGAGTCTGTTTAGACCAGGCTAAATGAAGAGGTAATCAGGAGTCTGTTTAGACCAGGCTAAATGAAGAGGTAATCAGGAGTCTGTTTAGACCAGGCTAAATGAACAGGTAATCAGGAGTCTGTTTAGACCAGGCTAAATGAACAGGTAATCAGGAGTCTGTTTAGACCAGGCTAAATGAAGAGGTAATCAGGAGTCTGTTTAGACCAGGCTAAATGAAGAGGTAATCAGGAGTCTGTTTAGACCAGGCTAAATGAACAGGTAATCAGGAGTCTGTTTAGACCAGGCTAAATGAACAGGTGGTCAGGAGTCTGTTTAGACCAGGCTAAATGAACAGGTAATCAGGAGTCTGTTTAGACCAGGCTAAATGAAGAGGTAATCAGGAGTCTGTTTAGACCAGGCTAAATGAAGAGGTGGTCAGGAGTCTGTTTAGACCAGGCTAAATGAAGAGGTGGTCAGGAGTCTGTTTAGACCAGGCTAAATGAAGAGGTGGTCAGGAGTCTGTTTAGACCAGGCTAAATGAAGAGGTGATCAGGAGTCTGTTTAGACCAGGCTAAATGAAGAGGTAATCAGGAGTCTGTTTAGACCAGGCTAAATGAAGAGGTGGTCAGGAGTCTGTTTAGACCAGGCTAAATGAAGAGGTGGTCAGGAGTCTGTTTAGACCAGGCTAAATGAAGAGGTAATCAGGAGTCTGTTTAGACCAGGCTAAATGAACAGGTAATCAGGAGTCTGTTTAGACCAGGCTAAATGAACAGGTAATCAGGAGTCTGTTTAGACCAGGCTAAATGAACAGGTAATCAGGAGTCTGTTTAGACCAGGCTAAATGAAGAGGTAATCAGGAGTCTGTTTAGACCAGGCTAAATGAAGAGGTTCAGAGTCTGTTTAGACCAGGCTAAATGAAGTCTGTTTAGACCAGGCTAAATGAACAGGTAATCAGGAGTCTGTTTAGACCAGGCTAAATGAACAGGTAATCAGGAGTCTGTTTAGACCAGGCTAAATGAACAGGTAATCAGGAGTCTGTTTAGACCAGGCTAAATGAAGAGGTGGTCAAGAGTCTGTTTAGACCAGGCTAAATGAAGAGGTGGACAAGAGTCTGTTTAGACCAGGCTAAATGAAGAGGTGGTCAGGAGTCTGTTTAGACCAGGCTAAATGAAGAGGTGGTCAGGAGTCTGTTTAGACCAGGCTAAATGAAGAGGTGATCAGGAGTCTGTTTAGACCAGGCTAAATGAAGAGGTGATCAGGAGTCTGTTTAGACCAGGCTAAATGAACAGGTAATCAGGAGTCTGTTTAGACCAGGCTAAATGAAGAGGTGGTCAGGAGTCTGTTTAGACCAGGCTAAATGAACAGGTAATCAGGAGTCTGTTTAGACCAGGCTAAATGAAGAGGTAATCAGGAGTCTGTTTAGACCAGGCTAAATGAACAGGTAATCAGGAGTCTGTTTAGACCAGGCTAAATGAACAGGTAATCAGGAGTCTGTTTAGACCAGGCTAAATGAAGAGGTAATCAGGAGTCTGTTTAGACCAGGCTAAATGTAGAGGTGGTCAGGAGTCTGTTTAGACCAGGCTAAATGAAGAGGTGGTCAGGAGTCTGTTTAGACCAGGCTAAATGAAGAGGTGGTCAGGAGTCTGTTTAGACCAGGCTAAATGAAGAGGTGGTCAGGAGTCTGTTTAGACCAGGCTAAATGAAGAGGTGGTCAGGAGTCTGTTTAGACCAGGCTAAATGAAGAGGTGGTCAGGAGTCTGTTTAGACCAGGCTAAATGAAGAGGTGGTCAGGAGTCTGTTTAGACCAGGCTAAATGAAGAGGTGGTCAGGAGTCTGTTTAGACCAGGCTAAATGAAGAGGTGGTCAGGAGTCTGTTTAGACCAGGCTAAATGAAGAGGTGGTCAGGAGTCTGTTTAGACCAGGCTAAATGAAGAGGTGGTCAGGAGTCTGTTTAGACCAGGCTAAATGAAGAGGTGGTCAGGAGTCTGTTTAGACCAGGCTAAATGAAGAGGTAATCAGGAGTCTGTTTAGACCAGGCTAAATGAAGAGGTGGTCAGGAGTCTGTTTAGACCAGGCTAAATGAAGAGGTGGTCAGGAGTCTGTTTAGACCAGGCTAAATGAACAGGTAATCAGGAGTCTGTTCAGACCAGGCTAAATGAACAGGTAATCAGGAGTCTGTTTAGACCAGGCTAAATGAAGAGGTGGTCAGGAGTCTGTTTAGACCAGGCTAAATGAACAGGTAATCAGGAGTCTGTTTAGACCAGGCTAAATGAACAGGTAATCAGAGTCAGACCAGGCTAAATGAAGAGTCTGTTTAGACCAGGCTAAATGAACAGGTAATCAGGAGTCTGTTTAGACCAGGCTAAATGAAGAGGTGGTCAGGAGTCTGTTTAGACCAGGCTAAATGAAGAGGTGGTCAGGAGTCTGTTTAGACCAGGCTAAATGAAGAGGTAATCAGGAGTCTGTTTAGACCAGGCTAAATGCTATCAGGAGTCTGTTTAGACCAGGTAGAGGTGGTCAGGAGTCTGTTTAGACCAGGCTAAATGAAGAGGTAATCAGGAGTCTGTTTAGACCAGGCTAAATGAAGAGGTAATCAGGAGTCTGTTTAGACCAGGCTAAATGAACAGGTAATCAGGAGAGTTTAGACCAGGCTAAATGAAGAGGTGGTCAGGAGTCTGTTTAGACCAGGCTAAATGAAGAGGTGGTCAGGAGTCTGTTTAGACCAGGCTAAATGAAGAGGTGGTCAGGAGTCTGTTTAGACCAGGCTAAATGAAGAGGTGGTCAGGAGTCTGTTTAGACCAGGCTAAATGAAGAGGTGGTCAGGAGTCTGTTTAGACCAGGCTAAATGAAGAGGTGTCAGGAAGACCAGGCTAAATGAAGAGGTGGACAAGAGTCTGTTTAGACCAGGCTAATTGAAGAGGTGGTCAGGAGTCTGTTTAGACCAGGCTAAATGAAGAGGTGGTCAGGAGTCTGTTTAGACCAGGCTAAATGTAGAGGTGATCAGGAGTCTGTTTAGAGCAGGCTAAATGTAGAGGTGATCAGGAGTCTGTTTAGACCAGGCTAAATGAAGAGGTGGTCAGGAGTCTGTTTAGACCAGGCTAAATGTAGAGGTGGTCAGGAGTCTGTTTAGACCAGGCTAAATGAAGAGGTAATCAGGAGTCTGTTTAGACCAGGCTAAATGAAGAGGTAATCAGGAGTCTGTTTAGACCAGGCTAAATGAACAGGTAATCAGGAGTCTGTTTAGACCAGGCTAAATGAACAGGTAATCAGGAGTCTGTTTAGACCAGGCTAAATGAAGAGGTAATCAGGAGTCTGTTTAGACCAGGCTAAATGAAGAGGTGGTCAGGAGTCTGTTTAGACCAGGCTAAATGAAGAGGTGGTCAGGAGTCTGTTTAGACCAGGCTAAATGAAGAGGTGGTCAGGAGTCTGTTTAGACCAGGCTAAATGAAGAGGTGGTCAGGAGTCTGTTTAGACCAGGCTAAATGAAGAGGTGGTCAGGAGTCTGTTTAGACCAGGCTAAATGAAGAGGTGGTCAGGAGTCTGTTTAGACCAGGCTAAATGAAGAGGTGGTCAGGAGTCTGTTTAGACCAGGCTAAATGAACAGGTGGTCAGGAGTCTGTTTAAAGACAGGCTAAATGAAGAGGTGGTCAGGAGTCTGTTTAGACCAGGCTAAATGAAGAGGTGGTCAGGAGTCTGTTTAGACCAGGCTAAATGAAGAGGTGGTCAGGAGTCTGTTTAGACCAGGCTCAGGAGTCTGTTTAGACCAGGCTAAATGAAGAGGTAATCAGGAGTCTGTTTAGACCAGGCTAAATGAAGAGGTGGTCAGGAGTCTGTTTAGACCAGGCTAAATGAAGAGGTGGTCAGGAGTCTGTTTAGACCAGGCTAAATGAACAGGTCAGGAGTCTGTTCAGAGTCTGTTTAGACCAGGCTAAATGAAGAGGTAATCAGGAGTCTGTTTAGACCAGGCTAAATGAAAGGTAATCAGGAGTCTGTTTAGACCAGGCTAAATGAAGAGGTAATCAGGAGTCTGTTTAGACCAGGCTAAATGAAGAGGTGGTCAGGAGTCTGTTTAGACCAGGCTAAAATGAACAGGTAATCAGGAGTCTGTTTAGACCAGGCTAAATGAAGAGGTGGTCAGGAGTCTGTTTAGTCCAGGCTTTAGGTGGTCAGGAGTCCAGACCAGGCTAAATGAAGAGGTAATCAGAGTCTGTTTAGACCAGGCTAAATGAACAGTCAGGAGTCTGTTTAGACCAGGCTAAATGAAGGTGGTCAGGTCTGTTTAGACCAGGCTAAATGAAGAGGTAATCAGGAGTCTGTTTAGACCAGGCTAAATGAAGAGGTAATCAGGAGTCTGTTTAGACCAGGCTAAATGAACAGGTAATCAGGAGTCTGTTCAGACCAGGCTAAATTAACAGGTAATCAGGAGTCTGTTTAGACCAGGCTAAATGAAGAGGTAATCAGGAGTCTGTTTAGACCAGGCTAAATGAAGAGGTGGTCAGGAGTCTGTTTAGACCAGGCTAAATGAAGAGGTGGTCAGGAGTCTGTTTAGACCAGGCTAAATGAAGAGGTGGTCAGGAGTCTGTTTAGACCAGGCTAAATGAAGAGGTGGTCAGGAGTCTGTTTAGACCAGGCTAAATGAAGAGGTGGTCAGGAGTCTGTTTAGACCAGGCTAAATGAAGAGGTGGTCAGGAGTCTGTTTAGACCAGGCTCAGGAGTCTGTTTAGACCAGGCTAAATGAAGAGGTGGTCAGGAGTCTGTTTAGACCAGGCTAAATGAAGAGGTGGTCAGGAGTCTGTTTAGACCAGGCTAAATGAAGAGGTGGTCAGGAGTCTGTTTAGACCAGGCTAAATGAAGAGGTGGTCAGGAGTCTGTTTAGACCAGGCTAAATGAAGAGGTGGTCAGGAGTCTGTTTAGACCAGGCTAAATGAAGAGGTAATCAGGAGTCTGTTTAGACCAGGCTAAATGAAGAGGTGGTCAGGAGTCTGTTTAGACCAGGCTAAATGAAGAGGTGGTCAGGAGTCTGTTTAGACCAGGCTAAATGAAGAGGTGGTCAGGAGTCTGTTTAGACCAGGCTAAATGAACAGGTAATCAGGAGTCTGTTTAGACCAGGCTAAATGAAGAGGTGGTCAGGAGTCTGTTTAGACCAGGCTAAATGAACAGGTAATCAGGAGTCTGTTTAGACCAGGCTAAATGAAGAGGTAATCAGGAGTCTGTTTAGACCAGGCTAAATGAACAGGTAATCAGGAGTCTGTTTAGACCAGGCTAAATGAAGAGGTGGTCAGGAGTCTGTTTAGACCAGGCTAAATGAAGAGGTGGTCAGGAGTCTGTTTAGACCAGGCTAAATGAAGAGGTGGTCAGGAGTCTGTTTAGACCAGGCTAAATGAACAGGTAATCAGGAGTCTGTTTAGACCAGGCTAATTGAAGAGGTAATCAGGAGTCTGTTTAGACCAGGCTAAATGAAGAGGTGGTCAGGAGTCTGTTTAGACCAGGCTAATTGAAGAGGTGGTCAGGAGTCTGTTTAGACCAGGCTAAATGAAGAGGTGGTCAGGAGTCTGTTTAGACCAGGCTAAATAGGTAATCAAGTCTGTTTAGACCAGGCTAAATGAAGAGGTGGTCAGGAGTCTGTTTAGACCAGGCTAAATGAAGAGGTGGTCAGGAGTCTGTTTAGATCAGGCTAAATGAAGAGGTGGTCAGGAGTCTGTTTAGACCAGGCTAAATGAAGAGGTAATCAGGAGTCTGTTTAGACCAGGCTAAATGAAGAGGTGGTCAGGAGTCTGTTTAGACCAGGCTAAATGAAGAGGTGGTCAGGAGTCTGTTTAGACCAGGCTAAATGAACAGGTAATCAGGAGTCTGTTTAGACCAGGCTAAATGAAGAGGTAATCAGGAGTCTGTTTAGACCAGGCTAAATGAAGAGGTGGTCAGGAGTCTGTTTAGACCAGGCTAAATGAAGAGGTGGTCAGGAGTCTGTTTAGACCAGGCTAAATGAACAGGTAATCAGGAGTCTGTTTAGACCAGGCTAAATGAAGAGGTAATCAGGAGTCTGTTTAGACCAGGCTAAATGAAGAGGTGGTCAGGAGTCTGTTTAGATCAGGCTAAATGAAGAGGTGATCAGGAGTCTGTTTAGACCAGGCTAAATGAAGAGGTGGTGTCAGGAGTCTGTTTAGACCAGGCTAAATGAAGAGGTGGTCAGGAGTCTGTTTAGACCAGGCTAAATGAAGAGGTGGTCAGGAGTCTGTTTAGACCAGGCTAAATGAAGAGGTGGTCAGGAGTCTGTTTAGACCAGGCTAAATGAAGAGGTGGTCAGGAGTCTGTTTAGACCAGGCTAAATGAACAGGTGGTCAGGAGTCTGTTTAGACCAGGCTAAATGAAGAGGTGGTCAGGAGTCTGTTTAGACCAGGCTAAATGAAGAGGTGGTCAGGAGTCTGTTTAGACCAGGCTAAATGAAGAGGTGGTCAGGAGTCTGTTTAGACCAGGCTAAATGAAGAGGTGGTCAGGAGTCTGTTTAGACCAGGCTAAATGAAGAGGTGGTCAGGAGTCTGTTTAGACCAGGCTAAATGAAGAGGTAATCAGGAGTCTGTTTAGACCAGGCTAAATGAAGAGGTGGATCAGGAGTCTGTTTAGACCAGGCTAAATGAACAGGTAATCAGGAGTCTGTTTAGACCAGGCTAAATGAAGAGGTAATCAGGAGTCTGTTTAGACCAGGCTAAATGAAGAGGTGGTCAGGAGTCTGTTTAGACCAGGCTAAATGAAGAGGTGGTCAGGAGTCTGTTTAGACCAGGCTAAATGAACAGGTAATCAGAGTCTGTTTAGACCAGGCTAAATGAAGGAGTCTGTTTAGACCAGGCTAAATGAAGAGGTAATCAGGAGTCTGTTTAGACCAGGCTAAATGAAGAGGTCAGGAGTCTGTTTAGACCAGGCTAAATGAGGTAATCAGGAGTCTGTTTAGACCAGGCTAAATGAAGAGGTGGTCAGGAGTCTGTTTAGACCAGGCTAAATGAAGAGGTAATCAGGAGTCTGTTTAGACCAGGCTAAATGAAGAGGTAATCAGGAGTCTGTTTAGACCAGGCTAAATGAACAGGTAATCAGGAGTCTGTTTAGACCAGGCTAAATGAACAGGTAATCAGGAGTCTGTTTAGACCAGGCTAAATGAACAGGTAATCAGGAGTCTGTTTAGACCAGGCTAAATGAAGAGGTGGTCAGGAGTCTGTTTAGACCAGGCTAAATGAAGAGGTGGTCAGGAGTCTGTTTAGACCAGGCTAAATGAAGAGGTGGTCAGGAGTCTGTTTAGACCAGGCTAAATGAAGAGGTGGTCAGGAGTCTGTTTAGACCAGGCTAAATGAAGAGGTGGTCAGGAGTCTGTTTAGACCAGGCTAAATGAAGAGGTGGTCAGGAGTCTGTTTAGACCAGGCTAAATGAAGAGGTGGTCAGGAGTCTGTTTAGACCAGGCTAAATGAAGAGGTGGTCAGGAGTCTGTTTAGACCAGGCTAAATGAAGAGGTGGTCAGGAGTCTGTTTAGACCAGGCTAAATGAAGAGGTGGTCAGGAGTCTGTTTAGACCAGGCTAAATGAAGAGGTGGTCAGGAGTCTGTTTAGACCAGGCTAAATGAAGAGGTAATCAGGAGTCTGTTTAGACCAGGCTAAATGAAGAGGTGGTCAGGAGTCTGTTTAGACCAGGCTAAATGAAGAGGTGGTCAGGAGTCTGTTTAGACCAGGCTAAATGAAGAGGTGGTCAGGAGTCTGTTTAGACCAGGCTAAATGAAGAGGTGGTCAGGAGTCTGTTTAGACCAGGCTAAATGAAGAGGTGGTCAGGAGTCTGTTTAGACCAGGCTAAATGAACAGGTAATCAGGAGTCTGTTTAGACCAGGCTAAATGAACAGGTAATCAGGAGTCTGTTTAGACCAGGCTAAATGAACAGGTAATCAGGAGTCTGTTTAGACCAGGCTAAATGAAGAGGTGGTCAGGAGTCTGTTTAGACCAGGCTAAATGAAGAGGTGGTCAGGAGTCTGTTTAGACCAGGCTAAATGAAGAGGTGGTCAGGAGTCTGTTTAGACCAGGCTAAATGAACAGGTAATCAGGAGTCTGTTTAGACCAGGCTAAATGAAGAGGTGGTCAGGAGTCTGTTTAGACCAGGCTAAATGAAGAGGTGGTCAGGAGTCTGTTTAGACCAGGCTAAATGAAGAGGTGGTCAGGAGTCTGTTTAGACCAGGCTAAATGAAGAGGTGGTCAGGAGTCTGTTTAGACCAGGCTAAATGAAGAGGTGGTCAGGAGTCTGTTTAGACCAGGCTAAATGAAGAGGTGGTCAGGAGTCTGTTTAGACCAGGCTAAATGAAGAGGTGGTCAGGAGTCTGTTTAGACCAGGCTAAATGAAGAGGTGGTCAGGAGTCTGTTTAGACCAGGCTAAATGAAGAGGTAATCAGGAGTCTGTTTAGACCAGGCTAAATGAAGAGGTGGTCAGGAGTCTGTTTAGATCAGGCTAAATGAAGAGGTGGTCAGGAGTCTGTTTAGACCAGGCTAAATGAACAGGTAATCAGGAGTCTGTTTAGACCAGGCTAAATGAAGAGGTAATCAGGAGTCTGTTTAGACCAGGCTAAATGAAGAGGTGGTCAGGAGTCTGTTTAGACCAGGCTAAATGAAGAGGTGGTCAGGAGTCTGTTTAGACCAGGCTAAATGAACAGGTAATCAGGAGTCTGTTTAGACCAGGCTAAATGAAGAGGTAATCAGGAGTCTGTTTAGACCAGGCTAAATGAAGAGGTGGTCAGGAGTCTGTTTAGACCAGGCTAAATGAAGAGGTGGTCAGGAGTCTGTTTAGACCAGGCTAAATGAAGAGGTGGTCAGGAGTCTGTTTAGACCAGGCTAAATGAAGAGGTGGTCAGGAGTCTGTTTAGACCAGGCTAAATGAAGAGGTGGTCAGGAGTCTGTTTAGACCAGGCTAAATGAAAGGTGGTCAGGAGTCTGTTTAGACCAGGCTAAATGAAGAGGTGGTCAGGAGTCTGTTTAGACCAGGCTAAATGAACAGGTGGTCAGGAGTCTGTTTAGACCAGGCTAAATGAAGAGGTGGTCAGGAGTCTGTTTAGACCAGGCTAAATGAAGAGGTGGTCAGGAGTCTGTTTAGACCAGGCTAAATGAAGAGGTGGTCAGGAGTCTGTTTAGACCAGGCTAAATGAAGAGGTGGTCAGGAGTCTGTTTAGACCAGGCTAAATGAAGAGGTGGTCAGGAGTCTGTTTAGACCAGGCTAAATGAAGAGGTAATCAGGAGTCTGTTTAGACCAGGCTAAATGAAGAGGTAATCAGGAGTCTGTTTAGACCAGGCTAAATGAACAGGTAATCAGGAGTCTGTTCAGACCAGGCTAAATGAAGGTAATCAGGTGGACCAGGCTAAATGAAGAGGTGGTCAGGAGTCTGTTTAGACCAGGCTAAATGAAGAGGTGGTCAGGAGTCTGTTTAGACCAGGCTAAATGAACAGGTAATCAGGAGTCTGTTTAGACCAGGCTAAATGAAGAGGTGGTCAGGAGGTGTTTAGACCAGGCTAAATGAAGAGGTGGTCAGGAGTCTGTTTAGACCAGGCTAAATGAAGAGGTAATCAGGAGTCTGTTTAGACCAGGCTAAATGAACAGGTAATCAGGAGTCTGTTTAGACCAGGCTAAATGAAGAGGTGGTCAGGAGTCTGTTTAGACCAGGCTAAATAAATGAAGACCAGGTGAAGAGGTAATCAGGAGTCTGTTTAGACCAGGCTAAATGAACAGGTAATCAGGAGTCTGTTTAGACCAGGCTAAATAACAGGTAATCAGGAGTCTGTTTAGACCAGGCTAAATGAAGAGGTAATCAGGAGTCTGTTTAGACCAGGCTAAATGAAGAGGTGGTCAGGAGTCTGTTTAGACCAGGCTAAATGAAGAGGTGGTCAGGAGTCTGTTTAGACCAGGCTAAATGAAGAGGTGGTCAGGAGTCTGTTTAGACCAGGCTAAATGAAGAGGTGGTCAGGAGTCTGTTTAGACCAGGCTAAATGAAGAGGTGGTCAGGAGTCTGTTTAGACCAGGCTAAATGAACAGGTGGTCAGGAGTCTGTTTAGACCAGGCTAAATGAAGAGGTGGTCAGGAGTCTGTTTAGACCAGGCTAAATGAAGAGGTGGTCAGGAGTCTGTTTAGACCAGGCTAAATGAAGAGGTGGTCAGGAGTCTGTTTAGACCAGGCTAAATGAAGAGGTGGTCAGGAGTCTGTTTAGACCAGGCTAAATGAAGAGGTGGTCAGGAGTCTGTTTAGACCAGGCTAAATGAAGAGGTAATCAGGAGTCTGTTTAGACCAGGCTAAATGAAGAGGTGGTCAGGAGTCTGTTTAGATCAGGCTAAATGAAGAGGTGGTCAGGAGTCTGTTTAGACCAGGCTAAATGAGGTGGTCAGGAGTCTGTTTAGACCAGGCTAAATGAACAGGTAATCAGGAGTCTGTTTAGACCAGGCTAAATGAAGAGGTGGTCAGGAGTCTGTTTAGACCAGGCTAAATGAAGAGGTGGTCAGGAGTCTGTTTAGACCAGGCTAAATGAAGAGGTGGTCAGGAGTCTGTTTAGACCAGGCTAAATGAAGAGGTGGTCAGGAGTCTGTTTAGACCAGGCTAAATGAAGAGGTGGTCAGGAGTCTGTTTAGACCAGGCTAAATGAACAGGTAATCAGGAGTCTGTTTAGACCAGGCTAAATGAAGAGGTGGTCAGGAGTCTGTTTAGACCAGGCTAAATGAACAGGTAATCAGGAGTCTGTTTAGACCAGGCTAAATGAACAGGTAATCAGGAGTCTGTTTAGACCAGGCTAAATGAACAGGTAATCAGGAGTCTGTTTAGACCAGGCTAAATGAAGAGGTGGTCAGGAGTCTGTTTAGACCAGGCTAAATGAAGAGGTGGTCAGGAGTCTGTTTAGACCAGGCTAAATGAAGAGGTGGTCAGGAGTCTGTTTAGACCAGGCTAAATGAACAGGTAATCAGGAGTCTGTTTAGACCAGGCTAAATGAAGAGGTGGTCAGGAGTCTGTTTAGACCAGGCTAAATGAAGAGGTGGTCAGGAGTCTGTTTAGACCAGGCTAAATGAAGAGGTGGTCAGGAGTCTGTTTAGACCAGGCTAAATGAAGAGGTGGTCAGGAGTCTGTTTAGACCAGGCTAAATGAAGAGGTGGTCAGGAGTCTGTTTAGACCAGGCTAAATGAAGAGGTGGTCAGGAGTCTGTTTAGACCAGGCTAAATGAAGAGGTGGTCAGGAGTCTGTTTAGACCAGGCTAAATGAAGAGGTGGTCAGGAGTCTGTTTAGACCAGGCTAAATGAAGAGGTAATCAGGAGTCTGTTTAGACCAGGCTAAATGAAGAGGTGGTCAGGAGTCTGTTTAGACCAGGCTAAATGAAGAGGTGGTCAGGAGTCTGTTTAGACCAGGCTAAATGAACAGGTAATCAGGAGTCTGTTTAGACCAGGCTAAATGAACAGGTAATCAGGAGTCTGTTTAGACCAGGCTAAATGAAGAGGTGGTCAGGAGTCTGTTTAGACCAGGCTAAATGAAGAGGTGGTCAGGAGTCTGTTTAGACCAGGCTAAATGAACAGGTAATCAGGAGTCTGTTTAGACCAGGCTAAATGAACAGGTAATCAGGAGTCTGTTTAGACCAGGCTAAATGAAGAGGTAATCAGGAGTCTGTTTAGACCAGGCTAAATGAAGAGGTGGTCAGGAGTCTGTTTAGACCAGGCTAAATGAAGAGGTGGTCAGGAGTCTGTTTAGACCAGGCTAAATGAAGAGGTAATCAGGAGTCTGTTTAGACCAGGCTAAATGAAGAGGTAATCAGGAGTCTGTTTAGACCAGGCTAAATGAACAGGTAATCAGGAGTCTGTTTAGACCAGGCTAAATGAACAGGTAATCAGGAGTCTGTTTAGACCAGGCTAAATGAAGAGGTAATCAGGAGTCTGTTTAGACCAGGCTAAATGAAGAGGTGGTCAGGAGTCTGTTTAGACCAGGCTAAATGAAGAGGTGGTCAGGAGTCTGTTTAGACCAGGCTAAATGAAGAGGTGGTCAGGAGTCTGTTTAGACCAGGCTAAATGAAGAGGTGGTCAGGAGTCTGTTTAGACCAGGCTAAATGAAGAGGTGGTCAGGAGTCTGTTTAGACCAGGCTAAATGAAGAGGTAATCAGGAGTCTGTTTAGACCAGGCTAAATGAAGAGGTGGTCAGGAGTCTGTTTAGACCAGGCTAAATGAAGAGGTGGTCAGGAGTCTGTTTAGACCAGGCTAAATGAAGAGGTGGTCAGGAGTCTGTTTAGACCAGGCTAAATGAAGAGGTGGTCAGGAGTCTGTTTAGACCAGGCTAAATGAAGAGGTGAAGGAGTCTGTTTAGACCAGGCTAAATGAAGAGTCAGGAGTCTGTTTAGACCAGGCTAAATGAAGAGGTAATCAGGAGTCTGTTTAGACCAGGCTAAATGAAGAGGTGGTCAGGAGTCTGTTTAGACCAGGCTAAATGAAGAGGTGGTCAGGAGTCTGTTTAGACCAGGCTAAATGAAGAGGTAATCAGGAGTCTGTTTAGACCAGGCTAAATGAAGAGGTGGTCAGGAGTCTGTTTAGACCAGGCTAAATGAAGAGGTGGTCAGGAGTCTGTTTAGACCAGGCTAAATGAACAGGTAATCAGGAGTCTGTTTAGACCAGGCTAATTGAAGAGGTAATCAGGAGTCTGTTTAGACCAGGCTAAATGAACAGGTGGTCAGGAGTCTGTTTAGACCAGGCTAAATGAAGAGGTGGTCAGGAGTCTGTTTAGACCAGGCTAAATGAAGAGGTGGTCAGGAGTCTGTTTAGACCAGGCTAAATGAACAGGTGGTCAGGAGTCTGTTTAGACCAGGCTAAATGAAGAGGTAATCAGGAGTCTGTTTAGACCAGGCTAAATGAACAGGTAATCAGGAGTCTGTTTAGACCAGGCTAAATGAAGAGGTGGTCAGGAGTCTGTTTAGACCAGGCTAAATGAAGAGGTGGTCAGGAGTCTGTTTAGACCAGGCTAAATGAAGAGGTGGACAAGAGTCTGTTTAGACCAGGCTAAATGAAGAGGTGGTCAGGAGTCTGTTTAGACCAGGCTAAATGAAGAGGTGGTCAGGAGTCTGTTTAGACCAGGCTAAATGAAGAGGTAATCAGGAGTCTGTTTAGACCAGGCTAAATGAACAGGTAATCAGGAGTCTGTTTAGACCAGGCTAAATGAAGAGGTAATCAGGAGTCTGTTTAGACCAGGCTAAATGAAGAGGTGGTCAGGAGTCTGTTTAGACCAGGCTAAATGAAGAGGTGGTCAGGAGTCTGTTTAGACCAGGCTAAATGAAGAGGTGGTCAGGAGTCTGTTTAGACCAGGCTAAATGAACAGGTAATCAGGAGTCTGTTTAGACCAGGCTAAATGAAGAGGTAATCAGGAGTCTGTTTAGACCAGGCTAAATGAACAGGTAATCAGGAGTCTGTTCAGACCAGGCTAAATGAACAGGTAATCAGGAGTCTGTTTAGACCAGGCTAAATGAAGAGGTAATCAGGAGTCTGTTTAGACCAGGCTAAATGAAGAGGTGGTCAGGAGTCTGTTTAGACCAGGCTAAATGAAGAGGTGGTCAGGAGTCTGTTTAGACCAGGCTAAATGAAGAGGTGGTCAGGAGTCTGTTTAGACCAGGCTAAATGAAGAGGTGGTCAGGAGTCTGTTTAGACCAGGCTAAATGAAGAGGTGGTCAGGAGTCTGTTTAGACCAGGCTAAATGAAGAGGTGGTCAGGAGTCTGTTTAGACCAGGCTAAATGAACAGGTAATCAGGAGTCTGTTTAGACCAGGCTAATTGAAGAGGTAATCAGGAGTCTGTTTAGACCAGGCTAAATGAAGAGGTGGTCAGGAGTCTGTTTAGACCAGGCTAAATGAAGAGGTGGTCAGGAGTCTGTTTAGACCAGGCTAAATGAAGAGGTAATCAGGAGTCTGTTTAGACCAGGCTAAATGAACAGGTGATCAGGAGTCTGTTTAGACCAGGCTAAATGAAGAAGTAATCAGGAGTCTGTTTAGACCAGGCTAAATAATGAAGAGGTGGACAAGAGTCTGTTTAGACCAGGCTAAATGAACAGGTAATCAGGAGTCTGTTTAGACCAGGCTAATTGAAGAGGTAATCAGGAGTCTGTTTAGACCAGGCTAAATGAAAGGTGAAGTCTGTTTAGACCAGGCTAAATGAAGAGGTGGTCAGGAGTCTGTTTAGACCAGGCTAAATGAAGAGGTAATCAGGAGTCTGTTTAGACCAGGCTAAATGAAGAGGTGGTCAGGAGTCTGTTTAGACCAGGCTAAATGAAGAGGTGGTCAGGAGTCTGTTTAGACCAGGCTAAATGAAGAGGTGGTCAGGAGTCTGTTTAGACCAGGCTAAATGAACAGGTAATCAGGAGTCTGTTTAGACCAGGCTAAATGAAGAGGTGGTCAGGAGTCTGTTTAGACCAGGCTAATTGAAGAGGTGGTCAGGAGTCTGTTTAGACCAGGCTAAATGAAGAGGTAATCAGGAGTCTGTTTAGACCAGGCTAAATGAACAGGTAATCAGGAGTCTGTTTAGACCAGGCTAAATGAACAGGTAATCAGGAGTCTGTTTAGACCAGGCTAGGTGGTCAAGTCTGTTTAGACCAGGTGAAGAGGTGGTCAGGAGTCTGTTTAGACCAGGCTAAATGAAGAGGTAATCAGGAGTCTGTTTAGACCAGGCTAAATGAACAGGTAATCAGGAGTCTGTTTAGACCAGGCTAAATGAACAGGTGATCAGGAGTCTGTTTAGACCAGGCTAAATGAAGAGGTGGTCAGGAGTCTGTTTAGACCAGGCTAAATGAAGAGGTAATCAGGAGTCTGTTTAGACCAGGCTAAATGAAGAGGTAATCAGGAGTCTGTTTAGACCAGGCTAAATGAACAGGTAATCAGGAGTCTGTTTAGACCAGGCTAAATGAACAGGTAATCAGGAGTCTGTTTAGACCAGGCTAAATGAAGAGGTAATCAGGAGTCTGTTTAGACCAGGCTAAATGAAGAGGTGGTCAGGAGTCTGTTTAGACCAGGCTAAATGAAGAGGTGGTCAGGAGTCTGTTTAGACCAGGCTAAATGAAGAGGTGGTCAGGAGTCTGTTTAGACCAGGCTAAATGAAGAGGTGGTCAGGAGTCTGTTTAGACCAGGCTAAATGAAGAGGTGGTCAGGAGTCTGTTTAGACCAGGCTAAATGAAGAGGTGGTCAGGAGTCTGTTTAGACCAGGCTAAATGAAGAGGTGGTCAGGAGTCTGTTTAGACCAGGCTAAATGAAGAGGTGGTCAGGAGTCTGTTTAGACCAGGCTAAATGAAGAGGTGGTCAGGAGTCTGTTTAGACCAGGCTAAATGAAGAGGTGGTCAGGAGTCTGTTTAGACCAGGCTAAATGAAGAGGTGGTCAGGAGTCTGTTTAGACCAGGCTAAATGAAGAGGTGGTCAGGAGTCTGTTTAGACCAGGCTAAATGAAGAGGTAATCAGGAGTCTGTTTAGACCAGGCTAAATGAAGAGGTGGTCAGGAGTCTGTTTAGACCAGGCTAAATGAAGAGGTAATCAGGAGTCTGTTTAGACCAGGCTAAATGAAGAGGTGGTCAGGAGTCTGTTTAGACCAGGCTAAATGAACAGGTAATCAGGAGTCTGTTTAGACCAGGCTAAATGAAGAGGTAATCAGGAGTCTGTTTAGACCAGGCTAAATGAAGAGGTGGTCAGGAGTCTGTTTAGACCAGGCTAAATGAAGAGGTAATCAGGAGTCTGTTTAGACCAGGCTAAATGAACAGGTAATCAGGAGTCTGTTTAGACCAGGCTAAATGAAGAGGTGGTCAGGAGTCTGTTTAGACCAGGCTAAATGAAGAGGTGGTCAGGAGTCTGTTTAGACCAGGCTAAATGAAGAGGTAATCAGGAGTCTGTTTAGACCAGGCTAAATGAACAGGTAATCAGGAGTCTGTTTAGACCAGGCTAAATGAAGAGGTGGTCAGGAGTCTGTTTAGACCAGGCTAAATGAAGAGGTGGTCAGGAGTCTGTTTAGACCAGGCTAAATGAAGAGGTAATCAGGAGTCTGTTTAGACCAGGCTAAATGAACAGGTAATCAGGAGTCTGTTTAGACCAGGCTAAATGAACAGGTGATCAGGAGTCTGTTTAGACCAGGCTAAATGTAGAGGTGGTCAGGAGTCTGTTTAGACCAGGCTAAATGAAGAGGTAATCAGGAGTCTGTTTAGACCAGGCTAAATGAAGAGGTAATCAGGAGTCTGTTTAGACCAGGCTAAATGAACAGGTAATCAGGAGTCTGTTTAGACCAGGCTAAATGAACAGGTAATCAGGAGTCTGTTTAGACCAGGCTAAATGAAGAGGTAATCAGGAGTCTGTTTAGACCAGGCTAAATGAAGAGGTGGTCAGGAGTCTGTTTAGACCAGGCTAAATGAAGAGGTGGTCAGGAGTCTGTTTAGACCAGGCTAAATGAAGAGGTGGTCAGGAGTCTGTTTAGACCAGGCTAAATGAAGAGGTGGTCAGGAGTCTGTTTAGACCAGGCTAAATGAAGAGGTGGTCAGGAGTCTGTTTAGACCAGGCTAAATGAAGAGGTGGTCAGGAGTCTGTTTAGACCAGGCTAAATGAAGAGGTGGTCAGGAGTCTGTTTAGACCAGGCTAAATGAAGAGGTGGTCAGGAGTCTGTTTAGACCAGGCTAAATGAAGAGGTGGTCAGGAGTCTGTTTAGACCAGGCTAAATGAAGAGGTGGTCAGGAGTCTGTTTAGACCAGGCTAAATGAACAGGTAATCAGGAGTCTGTTTAGACCAGGCTAAATGAAGAGGTGGTCAGGAGTCTGTTTAGACCAGGCTAAATGAAGAGGTAATCAGAGTCTGTTTAGACCAGGCTAAATGAACAGGTAATCAGGAGTCTGTTTAGACCAGGCTAAATGAAGAGGTAATCAGGAGTCTGTTTAGACCAGGCTAAATGAAGAGGTGGTCAGGAGTCTGTTTAGACCAGGCTAAATGAACAGGTGATCAGGAGTCTGTTTAGACCAGGCTAAATGAAGAGGTGGTCAGGAGTCTGTTTAGACCAGGCTAAATGAAGAGGTAAGGAGTCTGTTTAGACCAGGCTAAATGAAGAGGTGGACAGGAGTCTGTTTAGACCAGGCTAAATGAACAGGTGGTCAGGAGTCTGTTTAGACCAGGCTAAATGAAGAGGTAATCAGGAGTCTGTTTAGACCAGGCTAAATGAAGAGGTGGTCAGGAGTCTGTTTAGACCAGGCTAAATGAAGAGGTGGTCAGGAGTCTGTTTAGACCAGGCTAAATGAAGAGGTGTAATCAGGAGTCTGTTTAGACCAGGCTAAATGAACAGGTGGTCAGGAGTCTGTTTAGACCAGGCTAAATGAACAGGTGATCAGGAGTCTGTTTAGACCAGGCTAAATGAAGAGGTGGTCAGGAGTCTGTTTAGACCAGGCTAAATGAAGAGGTAATCAGGAGTCTGTTTAGACCAGGCTAAATGAAGAGGTAATCAGGAGTCTGTTTAGACCAGGCTAAATGAAGACCAGGCTAAATGAACAGGTAATCAGGAGTCTGTTTAGACCAGGCTAAATGAAGAGGTAATCAGGAGTCTGTTTAGACCAGGCTAAATGAAGAGGTGGTCAGGAGTCTGTTTAGACCAGGCTAAATGAAGAGGTGGTCAGGAGTCTGTTTAGACCAGGCTAAATGAAGAGGTGGTCAGGAGTCTGTTTAGACCAGGCTAAATAGGTGGTCAAGTCTGTTTAGACCAGGCTAAATGAAGAGGTGGTCAGGAGTCTGTTTAGACCAGGCTAAATGAACAGGTAATCAGGAGTCTGTTTAGACCAGGCTAAATGAAGAGGTAATCAGGAGTCTGTTTAGACCAGGCTAAATGAAGAGGTGGTCAGGAGTCTGTTTAGACCAGGCTAAATGAAGAGGTGGTCAGGAGTCTGTTTAGACCAGGCTAAATGAAGAGGTAATCAGGAGTCTGTTTAGACCAGGCTAAATGAAGAGGTGGTCAGGAGTCTGTTTAGACCAGGCTAAATGAAGAGGTAATCAGGAGTCTGTTTAGACCAGGCTAAATGAACAGGTAATCAGGAGTCTGTTTAGACCAGGCTAATTGAAGAGGTAATCAGGAGTCTGTTTAGACCAGGCTAAATGAAGAGGTGGTCAGGAGTCTGTTTAGACCAGGCTAATTGAAGAGGTGGTCAGGAGTCTGTTTAGACCAGGCTAAATGAAGAGGTAATCAGGAGTCTGTTTAGACCAGGCTAAATGAACAGGTAATCAGGAGTCTGTTTAGACCAGGCTAAATGAACAGGTAATCAGGAGTCTGTTTAGACCAGGCTAAATGAAGAGGTGGTCAGGAGTCTGTTTAGACCAGGCTAAATGAAGAGGTGGTCAGGAGTCTGTTTAGACCAGGCTAAATGAAGAGGTAATCAGGAGTCTGTTTAGACCAGGCTAAATGAACAGGTAATCAGGAGTCTGTTTAGACCAGGCTAAATGAACAGGTGATCAGGAGTCTGTTTAGACCAGGCTAAATGAAGAGGTGGTCAGGAGTCTGTTTAGACCAGGCTAAATGAAGAGGTAATCAGGAGTCTGTTTAGACCAGGCTAAATGAAGAGGTAATCAGGAGTCTGTTTAGACCAGGCTAAATGAACAGGTAATCAGGAGTCTGTTTAGACCAGGCTAAATGAACAGGTAATCAGGAGTCTGTTTAGACCAGGCTAAATGAAGAGGTAATCAGGAGTCTGTTTAGACCAGGCTAAATGAAGAGGTGGTCAGGAGTCTGTTTAGACCAGGCTAAATGAAGAGGTGGTCAGGAGTCTGTTTAGACCAGGCTAAATGAAGAGGTGGTCAGGAGTCTGTTTAGACCAGGCTAAATGAAGAGGTGGTCAGGAGTCTGTTTAGACCAGGCTAAATGAAGAGGTGGACAAGAGTCTGTTTAGACCAGGCTAAATGAAGAGGTGGTCAGGAGTCTGTTTAGACCAGGCTAAATGAAGAGGTGGTCAGGAGTCTGTTTAGACCAGGCTAAATGAAGAGGTAATCAGGAGTCTGTTTAGACCAGGCTAAATGAAGAGGTAATCAGGAGTCTGTTTAGACCAGGCTAAATGAAGAGGTGGTCAGGAGTCTGTTTAGACCAGGCTAAATGAAGAGGTGGTCAGGAGTCTGTTTAGACCAGGCTAAATGAAGAGGTAATCAGGAGTCTGTTTAGACCAGGCTAAATGAAGAGGTGGTCAGGAGTCTGTTTAGACCAGGCTAAATGAAGAGGTGGTCAGGAGTCTGTTTAGACCAGGCTAAATGAACAGGTGGTCAGGAGTCTGTTTAGACCAGGCTAAATGAAGAGGTGGTCAGAGTCTGTTTAGACCAGGCTAAATGAAGAGGTGGTCAGGAGTCTGTTTAGACCAGGCTAAATGAAGAGGTGGTCTGTTTAGACCAGGCTAAATGAAGAGGTGGTCAAGGAGTCTGTTTAGACCAGGCTAAATGAAGAGGTAATCAGGAGTCTGTTTAGACCAGGCTAAATGAAGAGGTAATCAGGAGTCTGTTTAGACCAGGCTAAATGAACAGGTAATCAGGAGTCTGTTTAGACCAGGCTAAATGAACAGGTAATCAGGAGTCTGTTTAGACCAGGCTAAATGAAGAGGTGGTCAGGAGTCTGTTTAGACCAGGCTAAATGAAGAGGTGGTCAGGAGTCTGTTTAGACCAGGCTAAATGAAGAGGTGGTCAGGAGTCTGTTTAGACCAGGCTAAATGAAGAGGTGGTCAGGAGTCTGTTTAGACCAGGCTAAATGAAGAGGTGGTCAGGAGTCTGTTTAGACCAGGCTAAATGAAGAGGTAATCAGGAGTCTGTTTAGACCAGGCTAAATGAAGAGGTGGTCAGGAGTCTGTTTAGACCAGGCTAAATGAAGAGGTGGTCAGGAGTCTGTTTAGACCAGGCTAAATGAAGAGGTGGTCAGGAGTCTGTTTAGACCAGGCTAAATGAAGAGGTGGTCAGGAGTCTGTTTAGACCAGGCTAAATGAAGAGGTGGTCAGGAGTCTGTTTAGACCAGGCTAAATGAAGAGGTAATCAGGAGTCTGTTTAGACCAGGCTAAATGAACAGGTAATCAGGAGTCTGTTTAGACCAGGCTAAATGAACAGGTAATCAGGAGTCTGTTTAGACCAGGCTAAATGAAGAGGTGGACAAGAGTCTGTTTAGACCAGGCTAAATGAAGAGGTGGTCAGGAGTCTGTTTAGACCAGGCTAAATGAAGAGGTAATCAGGAGTCTGTTTAGACCAGGCTAAATGAAGAGGTGGTCAGGAGTCTGTTTAGACCAGGCTAAATGAAGAGGTGGTCAGGAGTCTGTTTAGACCAGGCTAAATGAAGAGGTGGTCAGGAGTCTGTTTAGACCAGGCTAAATGAAGAGGTGGTCAGGAGTCTGTTTAGACCAGGCTAAATGAACAGGTAATCAGGAGTCTGTTTAGACCAGGCTAAATGAAGAGGTAATCAGGAGTCTGTTTAGACCAGGCTAAATGAAGAGGTCAGGAGTCTGTTTAGACCAGGCTAATTGAAGAGTCTGTTTAGACCAGGCTAAATGAACAGGTAATCAGGAGTCTGTTTAGACCAGGCTAAATGAAGAGGTGGTCAGGAGTCTGTTTAGACCAGGCTAAATGAAGAGGTGGTCAGGAGTCTGTTTAGACCAGGCTAAATGAACAGGTAATCAGGAGTCTGTTTAGACCAGGCTAATTGAAGAGGTAATCAGGAGTCTGTTTAGACCAGGCTAAATGAAGAGGTGGTCAGGAGTCTGTTTAGACCAGGCTAATTGAAGAGGTGGTCAGGAGTCTGTTTAGACCAGGCTAAATGAAGAGGTAATCAGGAGTCTGTTTAGACCAGGCTAAATGAACAGGTGGTCAGGAGTCTGTTTAGACCAGGCTAAATGAACAGGTGATCAGGAGTCTGTTTAGACCAGGCTAAATGAAGAGGTGGTCAGGAGTCTGTTTAGACCAGGCTAAATGAAGAGGTGGTCAGGAGTCTGTTTAGACCAGGCTAAATGAAGAGGTAATCAGGAGTCTGTTTAGACCAGGCTAAATGAACAGGTAATCAGGAGTCTGTTTAGACCAGGCTAAATGAAGAGGTGATCAGGAGTCTGTTTAGACCAGGCTAAATGAAGAGGTGGTCAGGAGTCTGTTTAGACCAGGCTAAATGAAGAGGTGGTCAGGAGTCTGTTTAGACCAGGCTAAATGAAGAGGTAATCAGGAGTCTGTTTAGACCAGGCTAAATGAAGAGGTGGTCAGGAGTCTGTTTAGACCAGGCTAAATGAAGAGGTGGTCAGGAGTCTGTTTAGACCAGGCTAAATGAAGAGGTGGTCAGGAGTCTGTTTAGACCAGGCTAAATGAAGAGGTGGTCAGGAGTCTGTTTAGACCAGGCTAAATGAAGAGGTGGTCAGGAGTCTGTTTAGACCAGGCTAAATGAAGAGGTGGTCAGGAGTCTGTTTAGACCAGGCTAAATGAAGAGGTAATCAGGAGTCTGTTTAGACCAGGCTAAATGAAGAGGTGGTCAGGAGTCTGTTTAGACCAGGCTAAATGAAGAGGTGGTCAGGAGTCTGTTTAGACCAGGCTAAATGAACAGGTAATCAGGAGTCTGTTTAGACCAGGCTAAATGAACAGGTAATCAGGAGTCTGTTTAGACCAGGCTAAATGAAGAGGTGGTCAGGAGTCTGTTTAGACCAGGCTAAATGAACAGGTAATCAGGAGTCTGTTTAGACCAGGCTAAATGAAGAGGTGGACAAGAGTCTGTTTAGACCAGGCTAAATGAAGAGGTGGACAAGAGTCTGTTTAGACCAGGCTAAATGAAGAGGTGGTCAGGAGTCTGTTTAGACCAGGCTAAATGAAGAGGTGGTCAGGAGTCTGTTTAGACCAGGCTAAATGAAGAGGTGATCAGGAGTCTGTTTAGACCAGGCTAAATGAAGAGGTGGTCAGGAGTCTGTTTAGACCAGGCTAAATGAAGAGGTGGTCAGGAGTCTGTTTAGACCAGGCTAAATGAAGAGGTGGTCAGGAGTCTGTTTAGACCAGGCTAAATGAAGAGGTGGTCAGGAGTCTGTTTAGACCAGGCTAAATGAAGAGGTGGTCAGGAGTCTGTTTAGACCAGGCTAAATGAAGAGGTGGTCAGGAGTCTGTTTAGACCAGGCTAAATGAAGAGGTGGTCAGGAGTCTGTTTAGACCAGGCTAAATGAAGAGGTGGTCAGGAGTCTGTTTAGACCAGGCTAAATGAAGAGGTGGTCAGGAGTCTGTTTAGACCAGGCTAAATGAAGAGGTGGTCAGGAGTCTGTTTAGACCAGGCTAAATGAAGAGGTGGTCAGGAGTCTGTTTAGACCAGGCTAAATGAAGAGGTAATCAGGAGTCTGTTTAGACCAGGCTAAATGAAGAGGTAATCAGGAGTCTGTTTAGACCAGGCTAAATGAACAGGTAATCAGGAGTCTGTTCAGACCAGGCTAAATTAACAGGTAATCAGGAGTCTGTTTAGACCAGGCTAAATGAAGAGGTAATCAGGAGTCTGTTTAGACCAGGCTAAATGAAGAGGTGGTCAGGAGTCTGTTTAGACCAGGCTAAATGAAGAGGTGGTCAGGAGTCTGTTTAGACCAGGCTAAATGAAGAGGTGGTCAGGAGTCTGTTTAGACCAGGCTAAATGAAGAGGTGGTCAGGAGTCTGTTTAGACCAGGCTAAATGAAGAGGTGGTCAGGAGTCTGTTTAGACCAGGCTAAATGAAGAGGTGGTCAGGAGTCTGTTTAGACCAGGCTAAATGAACAGGTGGTCAGGAGTCTGTTTAGACCAGGCTAAATGAAGAGGTGGTCAGGAGTCTGTTTAGACCAGGCTAAATGAAGAGGTGGTCAGGAGTCTGTTTAGACCAGGCTAAATGAAGAGGTGGTCAGGAGTCTGTTTAGACCAGGCTAAATGAAGAGGTGATCAGGAGTCTGTTTAGACCAGGCTAAATGAACAGGTGATCAGGAGTCTGTTTAGACCAGGCTAAATGAAGAGGTGGTCAGGAGTCTGTTTAGACCAGGCTAAATGAAGAGGTGGTCAGGAGTCTGTTTAGACCAGGCTAAATGAAGAGGTGGTCAGGAGTCTGTTTAGACCAGGCTAAATGAAGAGGTAATCAGGAGTCTGTTTAGACCAGGCTAAATGAAGAGGTGGTCAGGAGTCTGTTTAGACCAGGCTAAATGAAGAGGTGATCAAGAGTCTGTTTAGACCAGGCTAAATGAACAGGTGATCAGGAGTCTGTTTAGACCAGGCTAAATGAAGAGGTGGTCAGGAGTCTGTTTAGACCAGGCTAATTGAAGAGGTGGTCAGGAGTCTGTTTAGACCAGGCTAAATGAACAGGTGATCAGGAGTCTGTTTAGACCAGGCTAAATGAAGAGGTGGTCAGGAGTCTGTTTAGACCAGGCTAATTGAAGAGGTGGTCAGGAGTCTGTTTAGACCAGGCTAAATGAAGAGGTGGACAAGAGTCTGTTTAGACCAGGCTAAATGAAGAGGTGGTCAGGAGTCTGTTTAGACCAGGCTAAATGAAGAGGTGATCAAGAGTCTGTTTAGACCAGGCTAAATGAACAGGTGATCAGGAGTCTGTTTAGACCAGGCTAAATGAAGAGGTGGTCAGGAGTCTGTTTAGACCAGGCTAATTGAAGAGGTGGTCAGGAGTCTGTTTAGACCAGGCTAAATGAACAGGTGATCAGGAGTCTGTTTAGACCAGGCTAAATGAAGAGGTGGTCAGGAGTCTGTTTAGACCAGGCTAATTGAAGAGGTGGTCAGGAGTCTGTTTAGACCAGGCTAAATGAAGAGGTGGATCAAGAGTCTGTTTAGACCAGGCTAAATGAAGAGGTGGTCAGGAGTCTGTTTAGACCAGGCTAAATGAAGAGGTGGTCAGGAGTCTGTTTAGACCAGGCTAAATGAAGAGGTGATCAGGAGTCTGTTTAGACCAGGCTAAATGAAGAGGTGGTCAGGAGTCTGTTTAGACCAGGCTAAATGAAGAGGTGGACAAGAGTCTGTTTAGACCAGGCTAAATGAAGAGGTGGACAAGAGTCTGTTTAGACCAGGCTAAATGAAGAGGTGGACAAGAGTCTGTTTAGACCAGGCTAATTGAAGAGGTGGTCAGGAGTCTGTTTAGACCAGGCTAAATGAAGAGGTGGACAAGAGTCTGTTTAGACCAGGCTAAATGAAGAGGTGGTCAGGAGTCTGTTTAGACCAGGCAAACTGAACAGGTAATCAGGAGTCTGTTTAGACCAGGCTAAATGAAGAGGTGGTCAGGAGTCTGTTTAGACCAGGCTAAATGAACAGGTAATCAGGAGTCTGTTTAGACCAGGCTAAATGAAGAGGTGGTCAGGAGTCTGTTTAGACCAGGCTAAATGAACAGGTAATCAGGAGTCTGTTTAGACCAGGCTAAATGAACAGGTAATCAGGAGTCTGTTTAGACCAGGCTAAATGAAGAGGTGGTCAGGAGTCTGTTTAGACCAGGCTAAATGAAGAGGTAATCAGGAGTCTGTTTAGACCAGGCTAAATGAACAGGTAATCAGGAGTCTGTTTAGATCAGGCTAAATGAAGAGGTAATCAGGAGTCTGTTTAGACCAGGCTAAATGAAGAGGTGGTCAGGAGTCTGTTTAGATCAGGCTAAATGAAGAGGTAATCAGGAGTCTGTTTAGACCAGGCTAAATGAAGAGATGGACAAGAGTCTGTTTAGATCAGGCTAAATGAAGAGGTAATCAGGAGTCTGTTTAGATCAGGCTAAATGAAGAGTTGGTCAGGAGTCTGTTTAGACCAGGCTAAATGAAGAGGTGATCAAGAGTCTGTTTAGACCAGGCTAAATGAAGAGGTGGTCAGGAGTCTGTTTAGACCAGGCTAAATGAAGAGGTGGACAAGAGTCTGTTTAGACCAGGCTAAATGAAGAGGTGGACACGAGTCTGTTTAGACCAGGCTAAATGAAGAGGTGGACAAGAGTCTGTTTAGACCAGGCTAATTGAAGAGGTGGTAAGGAGTCTGTTTAGACCAGGCTAAATGAAGAGCTGGACAAGAGTCTGTTTAGACCAGGCTAAATGAAGAGGTGGTCAGGAGTCTGTTTAGACCAGGCAAACTGAACAGGTAATCAGGAGTCTGTTTAGACCAGGCTAAATGAAGAGGTGGTCAGGAGTCTGTTTAGACCAGGCTAAATGAACAGGTAATCAGGAGTCTGTTTAGACCAGGCTAAATGAAGAGGTTGTCAGGAGTCTGTTTAGACCAGGCTAAATGAACAGGTGGTCAGGAGTCTGTTTAGACCAGGCTAAATGATCAGGTAATCAGGAGTCTGTTTAGACCAGGCTAAATGAAGAGGTGGTCAGGAGTCTGTTTAGACCAGGCTAAATGAAGAGGTAATCAGGAGTCTGTTTAGACCAGGCTAAATGAACAGGTAATCAGGAGTCTGTTTAGATCAGGCTAAATGAAGAGGTAATCAGGAGTCTGTTTAGACCAGGCTAAATGAAGAGGTGGTCAGGAGTCTGTTTAGATCAGGCTAAATGAAGAGGTAATCAGGAGTCTGTTTAGACCAGGCTAAATTAAGAGGTGGTCAGGAGTCTGTTTAGATCAGGCTAAATGAAGAGGTAATCAGGAGTCTGTTTAGATCAGGCTAAATGAAGAGGTGGTCAGGAGTCTGTTTAGACCAGGCTAAATGAACAGGTAATCAGGAGTCTGTTTAGACCAGGCTAATTGAAGAGGTAATCAGGAGTCTGTTTAGACCAGGCTAAATGAAGAGGTGGTCAGGAGTCTGTTTAGACCAGGCTAAATGAAGAGGTAATCAGGAGTCTGTTTAGACCAGGCTAAATGAACAGGTAATCAGGAGTCTGTTTAGACCAGGCTAAATGAAGAGGTGGTCAGGAGTCTGTTTAGACCAGGCTAATTGAAGAGGTGGTCAGGAGTCTGTTTAGACCAGGCTAAATGAACAGGTGATCAGGAGTCTGTTTAGACCAGGCTAAATGAAGAGGTGGTCAGGAGTCTGTTTAGACCAGGCTAATTGAAGAGGTGGTCAGGAGTCTGTTTAGACCAGGCTAAATGAAGAGATGGACAAGAGTCTGTTTAGACCAGGCTAAATGAAGAGGTGGTCAGGAGTCTGTTTAGACCAGGCTAAATGAAGAGGTGATCAAGAGTCTGTTTAGACCAGGCTAAATGAACAGGTGATCAGGAGTCTGTTTAGACCAGGCTAAATGAAGAGGTGGTCAGGAGTCTGTTTAGACCAGGCTAATTGAAGAGGTGGTCAGGAGTCTGTTTAGACCAGGCTAAATGAACAGGTGATCAGTAGTCTGTTTAGACCAGGCTAAATGAAGAGGTGGTCAGGAGTCTGTTTAGACCAGGCTAATTGAAGAGGTGGTCAGGAGTCTGTTTAGACCAGGCTAAATGAAGAGATGGACAAGAGTCTGTTTAGACCAGGCTAAATGAAGAGGTGGTCAGGAGTCTGTTTAGACCAGGCTAAATGAAGAGGTGATCAAGAGTCTGTTTAGACCAGGCTAAATGAACAGGTGATCAGGAGTCTGTTTAGACCAGGCTAAATGAAGAGGTGGTCAGGAGTCTGTTTAGACCAGGCTAATTGAAGAGGTGGTCAGGAGTCTGTTTAGACCAGGCTAAATGAACAGGTGATCCGGAGTCTGTTTAGACCAGGCTAAATGAAGAGGTGGTCAGGAGTCTGTTTAGACCAGGCTAATTGAAGAGGTGGTCAGGAGTCTGTTTAGACCAGGCTAAATGAAGAGATGGACAAGAGTCTGTTTAGACCAGGCTAAATGAAGAGGTGGTCAGGAGTCTGTTTAGACCAGGCTAAATGAAGAGTTGGTCAGGAGTCTGTTTAGACCAGGCTAAATGAAGAGGTGATCAAGAGTCTGTTTAGACCAGGCTAAATGAAGAGGTGGTCAGGAGTCTGTTTAGACCAGGCTAAATGAAGAGGTGGACAAGAGTCTGTTTAGACCAGGCTAAATGAAGAGGTGGACACGAGTCTGTTTAGACCAGGCTAAATGAAGAGGTGGACAAGAGTCTGTTTAGACCAGGCTAATTGAAGAGGTGGTAAGGAGTCTGTTTAGACCAGGCTAAATGAAGAGCTGGACAAGAGTCTGTTTAGACCAGGCTAAATGAAGAGGTGGTCAGGAGTCTGTTTAGACCAGGCAAACTGAACAGGTAATCAGGAGTCTGTTTAGACCAGGCTAAATGAAGAGGTGGTCAGGAGTCTGTTTAGATCAGGCTAAATGAACAGGTAATCAGGAGTCTGTTTAGACCAGGCTAAATGAAGAGGTTGTCAGGAGTCTGTTTAGACCAGGCTAAATGAACAGGTGGTCAGGAGTCTGTTTAGACCAGGCTAAATGATCAGGTAATCAGGAGTCTGTTTAGACCAGGCTAAATGAAGAGGTGGTCAGGAGTCTGTTTAGACCAGGCTAAATGAAGAGGTAATCAGGAGTCTGTTTAGACCAGGCTAAATGAACAGGTAATCAGGAGTCTGTTTAGACCAGGCTAAATGTAGAGGTGATCAGGAGTCTGTTTAGACCAGGCTAAATGAAGAGGTGGTCAGGAGTCTGTTTAGACCAGGCTAAATGAAGAGGTGGTCAGGACTCTGTTTAGACCAGGCTAAATGAAGAGGTGGACAAGAGTCTGTTTAGACCAGGCTAAATGTAGAGGTGATCAGGAGTCTGTTTAGACCAGGCTAAATGAAGAGTTGGTCAGGAGTCTGTTTAGACCAGGCTAAATGAAGAGGTGGACAGGAGTGTATGCATGCTATGTATGTAGAGCTGTCCATCTAAAGCACATCACTCAGGTGTTTGTGTCTAGAATTAATTAGCAAGGCTATAGTGTATGTTATGTATGTCGAGCTGTCCATCTAAAGCACATCACTCAGGTGTTTGTGTCTAGAATTAATTAGCAAGGCTATAGTGTATGTTATGTATGTAGAGCTGTCCATCTAAAGCACATCACACGCTTTATGTCAGCTCTACATACATAACATGAGGACTATTATATACCCTGCTTCATGAGGACTATTATATACCCTGCTTTATGAGGACTATTATATACCCTGCTTTATGAGGACTATTATATACCCTGCTTTATGAGGACTATTATATACCCTGCTTTATGAGGACTATTATATACCCTGCTTTATGAGGACTATTATATACCCTGCTTTATGAGGTCTATTATATACCCTGCTTTATGAGGACTATTATATACCCTGCTTTATGAGGACTATTATATACCCTGCTTTATGAGGAGTATTATATACCCTGCTTTATGAGGACTATTATATACCCTGCTTTATGAGGACTATTATATACCCTGCTTTATGAGGACAATTATATACCCTGCTTTATGAGGACTATTATATACCCTGCTTTATGAGGACTATTATATACCCTGCTTTATGAGGATTATTATATACCCTGCTTTATGAGGACTATTATATACCCTGCTTTATGAGGACTATTATATACCCTGCTTTATGAGGACTATTATATACCCTGCTTTATGAGGACTATTATATACCCTGCTTTATGAGGACTATTATATACCCTGCTTTATGAGGACTATTATATACCCTGCTTCATGAGGACTATTATATACCCTCCTTTATGAGGACTATTATATACCCTGCTTTATGAGGACTATTATATACCCTGCTTTATGAGGACTATTATATACCCTGCTTTATGAGGACTATTATATACCCTGCTTTATGAGGACTATTATATACCCTGCTTTATGAGGACTATTATATACCCTGCTTTATGAGGTCTATTATATACCCTGCTTTATGAGGACTATTATATACCCTGCTTTATGAGGACTATTATATACCCTGCTTTATGAGGAGTATTATATACCCTGCTTTATGAGGACTATTATATACCCTGCTTTATGAGGACTATTATATACCCTGCTTTATGAGGAGTATTATATACCCTGCTTTATGAGGACTATTATATACCCTGCTTTATGAGGACTATTATATACCCTGCTTTATGAGGAGTATTATATACGAGATTGCAGCTCCAGAGATTCCTGGGATTTGCAAACTTCTACCGGAGGTTTATCCATGATTACAGCCGGGTGGCCGCCCCTTTAACTGCTCTGACGTCTTGCACCAGAATTTTCTGTTGGACTCCTGAGGCAGACCGAGCATTTCTGAACTTGAAGAGCCGATTCACCAACGCGCCGATTCTCTCTCAACCTGACACTTCCCGTCAGTTTGTTGTTGAGGTGGACGCGTCTGATGTGGGGGTGGGCGCCATCCTGTCCCAGCGTAGCTCCACTGACGGTAAACTCCATCCCTGCGCCTTCTACTCTTGTCGTCTTTCACCAGCTGAGAGAAACTACGATGTGGGTAACCGGGAGCTTCTCGCTGTGAAGCTTGCCTTGGAGGAGTGGCGTCACTGGTTGGAGGGAGCGGAGCAACCGTTTGTGGTCTGGACTGACCACAAGAATCTGGTTTACGTGCAATCGGCTAAACATCTCAACTCCCGTCAGGCCCGGTGGGCTTTGTTTTTTGGACGCTTCAATTTTTCCCTGACGTTCCGACCTGGGTCGAAGAACGGCAAAGCGGACGCCTTGTCCCGGATGTTCTCCAAGACGGATGAGAGTGGTGCCAAGACTGAGACGATTCTTCCCCAGAACCTTGTCGTGGGAGCCGTTACATGGAAGATTGAGGAGGATGTGATGGCGGACTATGGCGCTACTGCACAGATGATTTTGGTGGCCTGCCATGGGAGAAGATACCCGGAGGTTTGTTGCCGCTTGTCCTGTTTGTGCGCAGAATAAGAGTACCAATCGGCCCAGCTCTGGGCTTCTTCACCCCCTACCTATTCCTCGGCGACCTTGGTCACATCTGGCCCTGGATTTTGTCACGGGATTTCCCCCTTCTGTTGCCTACATAAAGCTGTTAGAGCCAGCATAAAGCTGTTAGGGTCTACGTAAAGTGTTTAGAGCCTACATAAAGCTGTTAGAGCCTACAAAAAGCTGTTAGAGCCTACATAAAGCTGTTAGAGCCTACATAAAGCTGTTAGAGCCAACATAAAGCTGTTAGAGCCTACGTAAAGCTGTTAGAATCTACATAAAGCTGGTAGAGCCTACATAAAGCTGTTAGAGCCAACGTAAAGCTGTTAGAGCCAACATAAAGCTGTTACAGCCTACGTAAAGCTGTTAGTCTACATAAAGCTGTTAGAGCCTACATAAAGCTGTTAGAGCCAACGTAAAGCTGTTAGAGCCAACATAAAGCTGTTAGAGCCTACGTAAAGCTGTTAGAGTCTACATAAAGCTGTTAGAGCCTACATAAAGCTGTTAGAGCCTACATAAAGCTGTTTGAGCCTACATAAAGCTGTTAGAGCCTACATAAAGCTGTTAGAGCCAACGTAAAGCTGTTAGAGCCAACATAAAGCTGTTAGAGCCTACGTAAAGCTGTTAGAGTCTACATAAAGCTGTTAGAGCCTACATAAAGCTGTTAGAGCCTACATAAAGCTGTTAGAGCCTACATAAAGATGTTAGAGCCTACATAAAGCTGTAAGGGCCTACATAAAGCTGTTAGGGCCTACATAAAGCTGTTAGAGCCAACATAAAGCTGTTAGAGCCAACATAAAGCTGTCAGAGCCTACATAAAGCTGTTAGAGCCAACATGAACTGTTAGGGCCTACATAAAGCTGCGAGAGCTGACATAACGCTGTTTGTGTCTACATAAAGCTGTTAGGGCCTACATAAAGCTGCGAGAGCTGACATACAGCTGTTAGAGCCTACATAAAGCTGTTAGAGCCTACATAAAGCTGTTAGAGCCAACGTAAAGCTGTTAGAGCCAACATAAAGCTGTTAGAGCCTACGTAAAGCTGTTAGAGTCTACATAAAGCTGTTAGAGCCTACATAAAGCTGTTAGAGCCTACATAAAGCTGTTTGAGCCTACATAAAGCTGTTAGAGTCTACATAAAGCTGTTAGAGCCTACATAAAGCTGTTAGAGCCAACGTAAAGCTGTTAGAGCCAACGTAAAGCTGTTAGAGCCCTAAAGCTGTTAGAGTCTACATAAAGCTGTTAGAGCCTACATAAAGCATAAAGCTGTTAGAGCCTACATAAAGCTGTTAGAGCCTACATAAAGATGTTAGAGCCTACATAAAGCTGTTAGAGCCTACATAAAGCTGTTAGACATAAAGCTGTTAGAGCCAACATAAAGCTGTTAGAGCCAACATAAAGCTGTCAGAGCCTACATAAAGCTGTTAGAGCCAACATAAAGCTGTTAGGGCCTACATAAAGCTGTTAGAGCTGACATAACGCTGTTTGTGTCTACATAAAGCTGTTAGAGCCTACATAAAGCTGTTAGAGCTGACATACAGCTGTTAGAGCCTACATAAAGCTGTTAGAGCCTACATAAAGCTGTTAGAGCCAACATAAAGCTGTTAGAGCCTACATAAAGCTGTTAGAGCCTACATAAAGCTGTTAGAGCCTACATAAAGCTGTTAGAGCCTACATAAAGCTGTTAGAGCCAACATAAAGCTGTTAGAGCCTACATAAAGCTGTTAGAGCCAACATAAAGCTGTTAGAGCCTACATAAAGCTGTTAGAGCCAACATGAACTGTTAGGGCCTACATAAAGCTGTAAGAGCTGACATAAAGCTGTTAGAGTCTACATAAAGCTGTTAGAGCCAACATAAACTGTTAGAGCCTACATAAAGCTGTTAGAGCTGACATAAAGCTGTTAGAGCCTACATAAAGCTGTTAGAGCTGACATAAAGCTGTTAGAGCCTACATAAAGCTGTTAGAGCCTACATAAAGCTGTTAGAGCCAACATAAAGCTGTCAGAGCCAACATGAACTGTTAGAGCCTACATAAAGCTGTTAGAGCCAACATAAAGCTGTTAGAGCCAACATGAACTGTTAGGCCTACATAAAGCTGTTAGAGCCTACATAAAGCTGTTAGAGCCAACATAAAGCTGTTAGAGCCAACATAAACTGTTAGAGCCTACATAAAGCTGTTAGAGCCTACATAAAGCTGTTAGAGCCTAAACATCAAATGAACTGTTAGGGCCTACATAAAGCTGTTATAGCCTACATAAAGCTGTCAGAAAGCCAACATAAAACTGTTAGGGCCTACAAAAAGCTGTTACGGGCCTACATAAAGCTGTTAGAGCCAACATGAACTGTTAGGGCCTACATAAAGCTGTTAGAGCCTACATAAAGCTGTTAGAGCCTACATAACAGAACTGTTAGACCAAGATGAACTGTTATGGCCTACATAAAGCTGTTAGAGCTGAACATAAAGCTGTTAGAGCCACATAAAGCTGTTAGAGTTAGAGCCACATGTCAGCTGTTAGGGCACGGTACATAAAGCTCAGGTTAGAGAGAGACATAAAGCTGTTAGAGCCTACATAAGTGGGGTGGCCAGTCCTCTTAAAGCTGTGCGGGCTGACATAAAGCTGTTAGAGCCTGGAGATTATAGCTGTTACAGAACATACAAGCTGTTCAAATGTTCATAAAGACCAGCATGGCCTGACATAAAGCTGTTAGAGCCTACATAAAGCTGTTAGAGCCTACATAAAGCTGTTAGAGCCTACATAAAGCTGTTAGAGCCTACATAAAGCTGTTAGGGCCTACATAAAGCTGTTAGAGCCTACATAAAGCTGTTAGAGCCTGACATAAAGCTGTTAGAGCCTACATAAAGCTGTTAGAGCTGACATAAAGCTGTTAGAGCCTACATAAAGATGTTAGGGCACCATGGAGTGAATTTACCACCATACACCTGGCTATCAGCGGAAACAATCATTCAGCCTCGTTTACTGCATTTTTTTAAACAAAGATGATATGTCTGACTTGCTGAACAAATGTAGTTTCTACTGACAATTGAGATGTACAAACTAAGCTATAAGGGAACGATGAGCGGATAAGAGGCATTCCGTAATGTTCGATTAAGACGTTAATGAGCGTGCTAAGATGGACGTAGTCAACATAACTATGTGTTCAGCACTTTTGAAATGACCAGCGACAGAATGCAGAACATGGGCTGCTCTTACAGGGCCTTGTACACCAAGTCAGAACCATAGGATAAATAAAGCTGTTAAGCAAACAATAAAGCTGTTTACTAATATTAGATGATGACAGCCAAAAACAGGTTACAGGCTACATGTGCACCACTGAGTCAGAACAGTAACGTTAGTGCTAAATAAGAGGTGAAAATATACCAAATTATTAGGGTGAGGCACATTGGCTGCTAACAGCTTACTACACAGCATACACTTAGCATTACTTTCTTAGCCACGCTATACATCTCTCCCGGGCATATTAGATAAGCTTTAGAGCCTACATATAAACATTTTAGACTCACATAAATTGTCACGAGCTGACATTAGTTCCTTTGTTTTGTCTTTGTTTTTAGTATGGTCAGGGCGTGAGTTGGGGTGGGCAGTCTATGTTCCTTTTCTGTCTATAGTTTGGGAGTCTACATAAAGCCTGTTATGGTTCTCAATCAGAGGCAGCTGTCAATCGTTGTCCCTGATTGAGAAATACTTAGGTAGCCTGGTTTCACTTTTGAGTTGTGGGTGATTGTTTTCTGTGTCTGTGTGTTCCACACGGAACTGTTTCCTGGGTGATTGTTTTCTGTCTGTGTGTTCCAACAGTTTGTTCTATTAAATATGGACACTTACCACGCTGCACATTGGTCCTCCTCTTCTCCTTCATAAAGCTGTTACAGCTCACATGAACAGGAAGGTGGCTACATAAAGTCCTTCTCCAGATTTTGTCATCACAGAAAGAGCTCGTTTGAGCCGTTTATTCCCCACTTCCCAGTTGCAATGTATTTTCCCCTCGGAGCTGTTTATTCCCCACTTCCCAGTTGCAATGCTTGCAGTTAGCCACTGTCACCGATTCCTTCCAAACCACTCATTGTTGAATTTGCGATTTCAAAATGGTTGTGTAATGTTTATATCCAAAGCTGTTGAGCACTGATACATTTAATCTTTAATTTATCTTCATTATTTATCTTTATGACAAGGATTAAAAAGCATTTGCCAGTAGATTGTCTACTTGATTCATGATGATGACTGCTAGCTGTTGAAAGTAAGATGTTGACATGATCAGTGCAATCAAAGCCTAATGTGCATATAACGTGATTTGAAGTCCTTTTATCTGTAATGACCTTGAGCCTTACATAAACATTTACATTTACATTTAAGCTGTTAGAGCCTACATAAATCCAGAGCGACTTACAAATTAGAGCCTGCATACACCTTATGACATCCAGTGGAACAGCCTACAATAGTGCATCTAAATCTTTTAGGGGGGTGAGAAGGATTACTTACCCTATCCTAATTCCTTGAAGAGCCTACAGGTAAAGGTGTCAGAGCCTACTAAAGTCCTGGCGTCGTGAGGGAGTTTGTTCCACCATAAAGGGCCAGAGAGCGAACATTTTGACTGGGCTGAGCGGGAACTGTACATCCTCAGTGGTAGGGAGGCGAGCAGGCCAGAGGTGGATAAAGCCCTTGTTTGGGTGTAGGGCCTGTTAGAGCCTGGACATAAAGCTGTTAGGAGCCGACATACAGCTCCGTAGAGCCAACATATGGTCTTGTAGCGGAGCGACATCAACTGGAAGCCAGTGGAAAGCGGAGGAGCGGGGTACATGAGAGAACTTGGGAAGCCTGAACATAACGGGCTGTTAGAGCCTACATGAGTTGTAGGCCTTATAAAGCAGGCAGGGAGCCCAGCCATACAGCGAGTTGCAGTAATCAAGACGGGAGATGAAAGTGCCTGGATTAGACCTGCCAACATTCTGTTGAGGCAGGGCCTACATAAAGCGGATGTTGTAGAGCATGAACATAAAGGAAGGGACACCGCATTGATGTTAGCCAACATTGAGAACATAAGGGTGTTAGAGCCTACAGCTGTTAACATCACATAAAGCCAGAGGTTCATAGCGCTCTGGGAGAGGACACAATGGAGTTGTCAACCGTGATGGCAAGATCATGGAACGGGCAGTCCCCCCGGGAGGAAGAAGCTCCGTCTTGCTGAGGTTCAGCTTGAGGTGGTGATCCGTCATCCAACTGTTATGTCTGCCAGACATGCAAATGCTGTTAGAGCCACCTGGTCATCAGTTGAGAAGATTACATAAAGCTGTTAGAGCCATAGCAATGATAAATGTGAGGTTTGACAGAGCCAAGTGGCTGTTAGAGCCGAGAATAAGAGTTAGGGCCTACATAAGAGCCCTGGGGGACACCAGTGGTGAAAGATGTTAGGAGACAGAGTGAATCCTCGCCACGCCACCTGGCTAGGAGCGGAAACCATTCAGCCTCGTTTACTGCATTTTTTAAAAACAAAGTTGATATGTCTGACTTGCTTGAACAAATGTAGTTTCTGATGGACAGTATTGAGAGGTACAGAAATAAATAGGTCTAGAAGGATGAGAGCAGAGGAGAGAGAGGCTTTCCGGAGCGCCTCCGATTAAGAGAAGAGCGTGCTAAGATGGACTAGTCTTGAAACATAACTATTTGTTCAGCAGGTCATTCTGAAATGACCAGCGACAGAGCTGCAGAACATGGGCTGCTCTTACAGAGTTTCCCTGTACAGAAAAGTCAGAAATGGGATACTGGTCTGTAGTTCTCCTGACACCAAGTCAGAACATGGGCTTTTTTCACAGTGCAATTCTCGCCTCTTGAAGACAAGTCAGAACCAGCGGTAGGATGAGTTGATGATAAAGGTGATATAAGCAAACAATGAAATGGTCTTACAAGATTAGATGATGGGATAGGGTCAAAAACAGGTTACAGGTACATGTGCACCACTGAGTCAGAACAGTAATTTCATCGTAGATAAGAGGGGAAAAGAGGTCAAATTATTAGGGTAGGCAGTTGAGCAGAACTAGCATACACTTAGCATTTGACTTAGCAAACGAGGATACATCTCTCCCGGGCATATTCAAAATGGTTGAACAAAGTCATCTGCAGAGAGGGAGGACAGGGGAGTCAATCACCACCTTCCGGAGAAGGTGGCAAACCCCACCTAGGGTTAAGGAATACCTTGGAATAGAATGGTAGAAAGTAATCCTTTCAGCAGAGACAAAGGAAAATTTAGATGCACTATTGAAAGGATGCCAGTTCCTGGCATGTCATAAGGTGTATGCTCCATTTCCGCTCTGGATAAGAGCCCTGCTAAATGACTTAAATGTAAATGTAAATGTTATGCAGCTACATATAAGACATTTTGGAGTCAAAGGATTGCAGAAAGGGACAATAGGAGGGTTGTTTTGTCAGTTTTAGAGATGGTTGGAGAAAGTTTGAGCAGAGGGAAGAGATGATAGGATGGAAGAGGAGATAGTAGCGGGGGAGAGAGTGCGAAGGTTGGGACGGCGCGATACCATCAGTAGGGGCAGCTGGAAGTGTTGTCCCTGATTGAGAACCAGAGGGAGGTAGATACCTGGTTTAGTTTTGAGTTGTGGGTGATTGTTTTCTGAGGTTGTGTGAAGAACAGCAACTGTAAAGATGAGGTGATTGTTTTCTGTGTCTGTGTGGGGAACACAGTTTGTTCTATTAAATATGGACACTGGAAACCACGCTGCACATTGGTCCTGAGTCTTCTCCTTCAGACGGGGGAGGTTACAGCTCACTTGAACAGGAAGGTGAGCGTGGCGGTCCTCGGTCCAGATTTTGTCATCAAGAAAGATGAAACTCTTTGAGGGAACCTGGATTCCCCACTTCCCATTTGCAATGTATTTTCCCCTGAAAGGGCTGTTAACTTCCAGCTTCCCAGTTGCAAAGCTTGCAGTTAGCCAGATGGGTCAGGGGAGAAAGAGAGAAAGACCACTTGGGAGAGATGAGGATCCCGGTGCCACCACTCCGCTGACCAGAAGCTGAATTTCGATTTCAAAATGTGCGTTTATATCCATGGCTGATGAGCAGATACAGTTTAATCTTTAATCTTATCTTCATTATTTATCCGTCAGTGCCAAGGATCAAGGGAAAGGCATTTGCCAGTAGATGTCTGCCTTGATTCATGATGATGACTGCTAGCAGTTGAAAGTAAGATGTTGACATGATCAGTACGCGCTGGGACCATCAAAGGTAATGTGCATATAACGTGATTTGAAGTCCTTTTATCTGTATGGTCTGAGCCTTCTTGGAAGGGCACTGCTAATGTAACGACAGTATATGGCAGGACCCAGAGGGCTAGAATGTTCGATGTCTACCATTATTAAGGACAGGTGATGTAGGTTCCCATGAGTGACAGAACACTGAGCCAATCACAGCGCAACGCTCCTATTTTCTGCACAGAAAGCGCTGAGCCAGGCTGAAACACCTGCATTTTGGAGCTGCCTTCCTGAACAAAACAAAAAAGAGACCATGTATGTATGCGGCTTTATTAACTCAACATATTGGTTGCTTTTACATTGTCTGATATGTGACTCGTATTAATGCCAAAATAACATGCATAACAGGCAAGCCCCCAAATGTTTATATATACATATATACATTTATTATTTGTTTTGAATGTGAGTGAAAACAGGTGGGGCTCTACTGGTTGTTAGTGATGATATCAGCAGACGAAGGACTGAAAGTGGTGGTCTAGAACAAAGGCTTCCGAAAGCTGTTCAGATAATCCTCAGTGACAGTGAATAAAGCTTTCATTTACACCTAATCACATCATGTCAGACATGGCCAGTTGCCTGGCTGGATGCAGGGAGACAGCAGGGCCATAAGACAGAGTCCTCTGAGAACTCCTCTCACCTCTCATAACCATTAAGGCACTACTGTCTGTCTCTGTTTCTACGTTCTGATTAGAGATCAGTATGAAACTGTTAATACAGTATGTTACCATTATATTTCTGTGTAATACAGTAAGTTGTTACCATTATGTTTCTGTGTAATACAGTATGTTGTCACCATTATGTTTCTGTATAATATCAAATCAAATCAAATCAAATTTATTTATATAGCCCTTCGTACATCAGCTGATATCTCAAAGTGCTGTACAGAAACCCAGCCTAAAACCCCAAACAGCAAGCAATGCAGGTGTAGAAGCACGGTGGCTAGGAAAAACTCCCTAGAAAGGCCAAAACCTAGGAAGAAACCTAGAGAGGAAGCAGGCTATGTGGGGTGGCCAGTCCTCTTCTGGCTGTGCCGGGTGGAGATTATAACAGAACATGGCCAAGATGTTCAAATGTTCATAAATGACCAGCATGGTCAAATAATAGTAAGGCAGAACAGTTGAAACTGGAGCAGCAGCACAGTCAAGTGGACCGGGGACAGCAAGGAGCCATCATGTCAGGTAGTCCTGGGGCACGGTCCTAGGGCTTCAGGTCCTTTCTTTCTGAGAGAAAGAAAGAAAGAGAGAATTAGAGAGAGCATATGTGGGGTGGCCCGTCCTCTTCTGGATGTGCCGGGTGGAGATTATAACAGAACATGGCCAAGATGTTCAAATGTTCATAAATGACCAGCATGGTCGAATAATAGTAAGGCAGAACAGTTGAAACTGGAGCAGCAGCATGGCCAGGTGGACTGGGGACAGCAAGGAGTCATCATGTCAGGTAGTCCTGGGACATGGTCCTAGGGCTCAGGCCAGTTGAAACTGGAGCAGCAGCATGGCCAGGTGGACTGGGGACAGCAAGGAGTCATCATGTCAGGTAGTCCTGGGGCATGGTCCTAGGGCTCAGGTCAGATGAAACTGGAGCAGCAGCATGGCCAGGTGGACTGGGACAGCAAGGAGTCATCATGTCAGGTAGTCCTGGGGCATGGTCCTAGGGCTCAGGTCCTCCGAGAGAGAGAAAGAAGGAGAGAATTAGAGAACGCACACTTAGATTCACACAGGACACCGAATTAGGACAGGAGAAATACTCCATATATAACAAACTGACCCTAGCCCCCCGCCACAAACTACTGCAGCATAAATACTGGAGGCTGAGACAGTATGTTGTTACCATTATATTTCTGTGTAATACAGTATGTTGTTACCATTATATTTCTGTGTAATACAGTATGTTGTTACCATTATGTTTCTTTGTAATACAATATGTTACCATTATGTTTCTGTGTAATACAGTAGGTTACCATTATATTTCTGTGTAATACAGTATGTTACCATTATATTTATGTGTAATACAGTATGTTACCATTATGTTTATGTGTAAAACAGTATGTTGTTACCATGTTGTTTCTGTGTAATGCAGTACTTTGTTACCATTATATTTATGTGTAATACAGTATGTTGTTACCATGTTGTTTCTGTGTAATGCAGTACTTTGTTACATGTTGTTTCTGTGTAATGCAGTACTTTGTTACCATGTTGTTTCTGTGTAATGCAGTACTTTGTTACCATGTTGTTTCTGTGTAATGCAGTACTTTGTTACCATGTTGTTTCTATGTAATGCAGTACTTTGTTACCATGTTGTTTCTGTGTAATGCAGTACTTTGTTACCATGTTGTTTCTGTGTAATGCAGTACTTTGTTACCATGTTGTTTCTGTGTAATACAGTACTTTGTTACCATGTTGTTTCTGTGTAATGCAGTACTTTGTTACCATGTTGTTTCTGTGTAATGCAGTACTTTGTTACCATGTTGTTTCTGTATAATGCAGTACTTTGTTACCATGTTGTTTCTGTGTAATACAGTACTTTGTTACCATGTTGTTCCTGTGTAATGCAGTACTTTGTTACCATGTTGTTTCTATGTAATGCAGTACTTTGTTACCATGTTGTTTCTGTATAATGCAGTACTTTGTTACCATGTTGTTTCTATGTAATGCAGTACTTTGTTACCATGTTGTTTCTATGTAATGCAGTACTTTGTTACCATGTTGTTTCTATGTAATGCAGTACTTTGTTACCATGTTGTTTCTATGTAATGCAGTACTTTGTTACCATGTTGTTTCTATGTAATGCAGTACTTTGTTACCATGTTGTTTCTGTGTAATGCAGTACTTTGTTACCATGTTGTTTCTGTGTAATGCAGTACTTTGTTACCATGTTGTTTCTGTGTAATGCAGTACTTTGTTACCATGTTGTTTCTGTGTAATGCAGTACTTTGTTACCATGTTGTTTCTGTGTAATGCAGTACTTTGTTACCATGTTGTTTCTGTATAATGCAGTACTTTGTTACCATGTTGTTTCTGTGTAATGCAGTACTTTGTTACCATGTTGTTTCTGTGTAATGCAGTACTTTGTTACCATGTTGTTTCTGTGTAATGCAGTACTTTGTTACCATGTTGTTTCTGTGTAATGCAGTACTTTGTTACCATGTTGTTTCTGTGTAATGCAGTACTTTGTTACCATGTTGTTTCTGTGTAATACAGTACTTTGTTACCATGTTGTTTCTGTGTAAGGCAGTACTTTGTTACCATGTTGTTTCTGTGTAATGCAGTACTTTGTTACCATGTTGTTTGTAATGCAGTACTTTGTTACCATTATTTCTGTGTAATGCAGTACTTTGTTACCATGTTGTTTCTGTGTAATGCAGTACTTTGTTACCATGTTGTTTCTATGTAATGCAGTACTTTGTTACCATGTTGTTTCTGTGTAATGCAGTACTTTGTTACCATGTTGTTAATGCATGTTGTTACCATGTTGTTTCATTAATGCATGTTGTGTTGTTACCATGTTGTTTCTATTAACCAGTATGTTGTTACCATGTTGTTTCTATTAATGCAGTTACCATTTGTTACCATGTTGTTTCTGTGTACCATATTGTACTTTGTTACCATGTTGTTACCATGTAATGTACATTAAGTACTTTGTTACCATGTTGTACATTAATGCAGTACTTTGTTACCATGTTGTCTGTTAATCGGCAGTACTTTGTTACCATGTTGTTTCGGGATGTTGTTACCATGTACATGTATGCAGTACTTTGTTACCATGTAATCGGGGTACTTTGTTACCATGTTGTTTCTGTTGTACATTAACAGTACTTTGTTACCATGTTGTTTCTATTGTACATGTTCTATGTAATCTGTGGGCAGTACTTTGTTACCATGTTGTTACCATGTAATGCACATTAATCGGGGATGTTGTTACCATGTTGTTCCCATATTGTACATTAAGTACTTTGTTACCATGTTGTTACATTAATCGGGGATGTTGTTACCATGTTGTTTATTGTATTAATGGGTATGTTGTTACCATGTTGTACATTAATGGGGATGTTGTTACCATGTTGTTACCATATTGTACATTAATCGGGACTTTGTTACCATGTTGTTACCATGTTGTACATTAATCGGGGATGTTGTTACCATGTTGTTACCATATTGTACATTAAGTACTTTGTTACCATGTTCGGGGATTTGTTACCATGTTGTTACCACCATATTTTTACCATGTTGTTACCATGTTGTTACCATGTTGTTACCATGTTGTACATTAATCGGGGATGTTGTTACCATGTTGTTACCATATTGTACATTAATCGGGGATGTTGTTACCATATTGTACATTAATCGGGGATGTTGTTACCATGTTGTACATTAATCGGGGATGGATGTTGTTACCATGTTGTTACCATGTTGTTACCATGTTGTACATTAATCGGGGATGTTGTTACCATGTTGTTACCATATTGTACATTAATCGGGGATGTTGTTACCATGTTGTTACCATGTTGTACATTAATCGGGGGATGTTGTTACCATGTTGTTACCATGTTGTACATTAATCGGGATGTTGTTACCATGTTGTTACCATATTGTAACATTGGGATGTTGGATTATGTTGTTACCATGTTGTTACCATATTGTACATTAATCGGGGATGTTGTTACCATGTTGTTACCATGTTGTTACCATGTTGTACATTAATCGGGGATGTTGTTACCATGTTGTTACCATGTTGTACATTAATCGGGGATGTTGGGATGTTGTTATTAATGTTGTTACCATGTTGTACATTAATCGGGGATGTTGTTACCATGTTGTTACCATATTGTACATTAATCGGGATGTTGTTACCATGTTGTACATTACCATGTTGTTACCATGTTGTACATTAATGTTGTTACCATGTTGTTACCATGTTGTTACCATGTTGTTGTTACCCATGTTGTTACCATGTTGTACATTAATCGGGGATGTTGTTACCAATACCATGGGGATGTTGTTACCATGTTGTTACCATGTTGTACATTAATCGGGATGTTGTTACCATGTTGTTACCATGTTGTTACCATGTTATTTACATTAATCGGGGATGTTGTTACATTAATGTTGTTACCATGTTGTTACATCGGGGATGTTGTTACCATGTTGTTACCATGTTGTACATTAATCATGTTGTTACCATGTTGTACATTAATCGGGGATGTTGTTACCATGTTGTACATTAATCGGGGATGTTGTTACCATGTTGTTACCATGTTGTACATTAATCTGGGATGTTGTTACCATGTTGTACATTAATGTTGTTACCATGTTGTTACCATTAATCGGGATGTTGTTACCATGTTGTTACCATGTTGTACATTAACGGGATGTTGTTACCATGTTGTACCATGGTTACCATGTACATTAATCATGTTGGTTACCATGTTGTTACCATGTTGTGTTACCATGTTGTTACCATGTTGTTACCATGTTGTACATTAATCGGGGATGTTGTTACCATGTTGTTTCATGTTGTACATTATGTTGTTACCATGTTGTTTGTGTTAATGTTGTTACATGTTGTTACCATGTTGTTTCGGGGATGTTTACCATGTTGTTACCATGTTGTACATTAATCGGGGATGTTGTTACCATGTTGTTACCATGTTGTACATTAATCGGGGATGTTGTTACCATGTTGTGTTACCATGTTGTACATTTGTTACCATGTTGTTTTGTTAATGCAGTATGTTGTTACCATGTTGTTACATACTTTGTTACCATGTTGTTACTTTGTTACCATGTTGTTAATCATATGTGTTACCATGTTGTACTTTGTTACCATGTTGTTACATTAATCGGGGATGTTGTTACCATGTTGTTGTTACCATGTTGTTACCATGTTGTTTCTGTGCCAGTACTTTGTTACCATGTTGTTTGCAGTACTTTGTTACCATGTTGTTACATGTTGTAATTACTTTGTTACCATGTTGTTTCTATGTAATGCCATGTTGTTACCATGTTGTATGTTAATACAGTACTGTTGTTACCATGTTGTACATTAATCCCACTTTGTTACCAAGGATAGTACTTTGTTACCATGTTGTTTCTATGTAATGCAGTACTTTGTTACCATGTTGTTACCTGTGTAATGCAGTACTTTGTTACCATGTTGTTCTGTGTAATGCAGTATTTGTTACCATGTTGTTTCTGTGTAACCATACTTTGTTACCATGTTGTTTGTTACCATGCAGTAGTTTGTTACCATGTTGTTTACCATGTTGTTACCATGTTGTTTCATGTAATGCAGTACTTTGTTACCATGTTGTTTCTTACCATGTTGTTACCATGTTGTTTCATTAATGCAGTATTTGTTACCATGTTGTTTCCATGTAATGTACTTTGTTACCATGTTGGGATGTGTAATGCAGTACTTTTACCATGTTGTTTCTATTAATGCAGTACTTTGTTACCATGTTGTTTCTGTATAATGCAGGACTTTGTTACCATGTTGTTTCATTGTAATGCAGTTACTTTGTTACCATGTTGTTTCATGTAATGCAGTTACCACCATGTTGTTACCATGTTGTTTCATTAATACAGTACTTTGTTACCATGTTGTTTCTGTAATCGGCAGTACTTTGTTACCATGTTGTTTCTGTGTAATGCAGTACTTTGTTACCATGTTGTTTCTATGGATGTTACTTTGTTACCATGTTGTTTCTGTGTACCATACTTTGTTACCATGTTGTTTCTGTGTAATGCAGTACTTTGTTACCATGTTGTTTCAATGGGAGTACTTTGTTACCATGTTGTACATTAATGCAGTACTTTGTTACCATGTTGTTTCTGTGTAATGCAGTACTTTGTTACCATGTTGTTTCTGTGTAATGCAGTACTTTGTTACCATGTTGTTTCTGTAATAATGTTACCAGTACTTTGTTACCATGTTGTTTCTATGTATGCAGTACTTTGTTACCATGTTGTTTCTATGTAATGCAGTACTTTGTTACCATGTTGTTTCTATGTAATGCAGTACTTTGTTACCATGTTGTTTCTGTGTAATGCAGTACTTTGTTACCATGTTGTTTCTATGTAATGCATGTACTTTGTTACCATGTTGTTTCTGTGTAGTGCAGTACTTTGTTACCATGTTGTTTCTATGTAATGCAGTACTTTGTTACCATGTTGTTTCTATGTAATGCAGTACTTTGTTACCATGTTGTTTCTGTGTAATGCAGTACTTTGTTACCATGTTGTTTCTATGTAATGCAGTACTTTGTTACCATGTTGTTTCTATGTAATGCAGTACTTTGTTACCATGTTGTACATATAATGCAGTACTTTGTTACCATGTTGTTTCTGTGTAATGCAGTACTTTGTTACCATGTTGTTTCTGTGTAATGCAGTACTTTGTTACCATGTTGTTTCTATGTAATGCAGTACTTTGTTACCATGTTGTTTCTGTGTAATGCAGTACTTTGTTACCATGTTGTTTCTATGTAAGGCAGTACTTTGTTACCATGTTGTTTCTGTGTAATACAGTACTTTGTTACCATGTTGTTTCTATGTAATGCAGTACTTTGTTACCATGTTGTTTCTGTGTAATGCAGTACTTTGTTACCATGTTGTTTCTGTGTAATGCAGTACTGTGTTACCATGTTGTTTCTATGTTAATGCAGTACTTTGTTACCATGTTGTTTCTGTGTAATGCAGTACTTTGTTACCATGTTGTTTCTGTGTAATGCAGTACTTTGTTACCATGTTGTTTCTGTGTAATGCAGTACTTTGTTACCATGTTGTTCCTGTATAATGCAAATACTTTGTTACCATGTTGTTTCTATGTAATGCAGTACTTTGTTACCATGTTGTTTCTATGTAATGCAGTACTTTGTTACCATGTTGTTTCTATGTAATGCAGTACTTTGTTACCATGTTGTTTCTGTGTAATGCAGTACTTTGTTACCATGTTGTTTCTATGTAATGCAGTACTTTGTTACCATGTTGTTTCTGTGTGTAATGCAGTACTTTGTTACCATGTTGTTTCTATGTAATGCAGTACTTTGTTACCATGTTGTTTCTATGTGATGCAGTACTTTGTTACCATGTTGTTTCTGTGTAATGCAGTACTTTGTTACCATGTTGTTTCTATGTAATGCAGTACTTTGTTACCATGTTGTTTCTATGTAATGCAGTACTTTGTTACCATGTTGTTTCTGTGTAATGCAGCACTTTGTTACCATGTTGTTTCTGTGGGACAGTACTTTGTTACCATGTTGTTTCTGTGTAAGGCAGTACTTTGTTACCATGTTGTTTCTATGTAATGCAGTACTTTGTTACCATGTTGTTTCTGTGTAATGCAGTACTTTGTTACCATGTTGTTTCTATGTAAGGCAGTACTTTGTTACCATGTTGTTTCTGTGGGACAGTACTTTGTTACCATGTTGTTTCTGTGTAAGGCAGTACTTTGTTACCATGTTGTTTCTATGTAATGCAGTACTTTGTTACCATGTTGTTTCTGTGTAATGCATACTTTGTTACCATGTATGTTTCTGTGTAATGCAGTACTTTGTTACCATGTTGTTTCTATGTAATGCAGTACTTTGTTACCATGTTGTTTCTGTACTTTAATGCAGTACTTTGTTACCATGTTGTTTCTATGTAATGCAGTACTTTGTTACCATGTTGTTTCATGTAATGCAGTACTTTGTTACCATGTTGTTTCTGTGTAATGCAGTACTTTGTTACCATGTTGTTTCTATGTAATGCAGTACTTTGTTACCAAACAGTAATGCAGTACTTTGTTACCATGTTGTTTCTGTGTAATGCAGTACTTTGTTACCATGTTGTTTCTGTAATGCAGTACTTTGTTACCATGTTGTTTCTGTGTAATGCAGTACTTTGTTACCATTATATTTATGTGTAATACAGTATGTTGTTACCATGTTGTTTCTGTGTAATGCAGTACTTTGTTACATGTTGTTTCTGTGTAATGCAGTACTTTGTTACCATGTTGTTTCTGTGTAATGCAGTACTTTGTTACCATGTTGTTTCTGTGTAATGCAGTACTTTGTTACCATGTTGTTTCTATGTAATGCAGTACTTTGTTACCATGTTGTTTCTGTGTAATGCAGTACTTTGTTACCATGTTGTTTCTGTGTAATGCAGTACTTTGTTACCATGTTGTTTCTATGTATTGCAGTACTTTGTTACCATGTTGTTTCTGTGTAATGCAGTACTTTGTTACATGTTGTTTCTGTGTAATGCAGTACTTTGTTACCATGTTGTTTCTGTATAATGCAGTACTTTGTTACCATGTTGTTTCTGTGTAATACAGTGTGTTACCATGTTGTTTCTATGTAATGCAGTACTTTGTTACCATGTTGTTTCTATGTAATGCAGTACTTTGTTACCATGTTGTTTCTGTGTAATGCAGTACTTTGTTACCGTGTTGTTTCTATGTAATGCAGTACTTTGTTACCATGTTGTTTCTGTGTAATGCAGTACTTTGTTACCATGTTGTTTCTGTGTAATGCAGTACTTTGTTACCATGTTGTTTCTATGTAATGCAGTACTTTGTTACCATGTTGTTTCTGTGTAATGCAGTACTTTGTTACCGTGTTGTTTCTGTGTAATGCAGTACTTTGTTACCATGTTGTTTCTGTGTAATGCAGTACTTTGTTACCATGTTGTTTCTGTGTAATGCAGTACTTTGTTACCATGTTGTTTCTGTATAATGCAGTACTTTGTTACCATGTTGTTTCTGTGTAATGCAGTACTTTGTTACCATGTTGTTTCTGTATAATGCAGTACTTTGTTACCATGTTGTTTCTGTGTAATGCAGTACTTTGTTACCATGTTGTTTCTGTGTAATACAGTACTTTGTTACCATGTTGTTTCTGTGTAATGCAGTACTTTGTTACCATGTTGTTTCTGTGTAATGCAGTACTTTGTTACATGTTGCTTCTGTGTAATGCAGTACTTTGTTACCATGTTGTTTCTGTGTAATGCAGTACTTTGTTACCATGTTGTTTCTATGTAATACAGTATGTTACCATGTTGTTTCTGTGTAATGCAGTACTTTGTTACCATGTTGTTTCTGTGTAATGCAGTACTTTGTTACCATAATGTTTCTGTTGAATACTTTGTGTTGTTACCATGTTGTTACCATGTTGTTACCATGTTGTTACCATGTTGTACATTAATCGGGGATGTTGTTACCATGTTGTTACCATATTGTACATTAATCGGGGATGTTGTTACCATGTTGTTACCATGTTGTTACCATGTTACCATGTTGTACATTAATCGGGGATGTTGTTACCATGTTGTTACCATGTTGTTACCATATTGTACATTAATCGGGGATGTTGTTACCATGTTGTACATTAATCGGGGACGTTGTTACCATGTTGTACATTAATCGGGGATGTTGTTACCATGTTGTACATTAATCGGGGATGTTGTTACCATGTTGTTACCATGTTGTACATTAATCGGGGATGTTGTTACCATGTTGTACATTAATCGGGGATGTTGTTACCATGTTGTTACCATGTTGTACATTAATCGGGGATGTTGTTACCATGTTGTTCCCATATTGTACATTAATCGGGGATGTTGTTACCATGTTGTACATTAATCGGGGATGTTGTTACCATGTTGTTACCATGTTGTACATTAATCGGGGATGTTGTTACCATGTTGTTCCCATATTGTACATTAATCGGGGATGTTGTTACCATGTTGTACATTAATCGGGGATGTTGTTACCATGTTGTTCCCATATTGTACATTAATCGGGGATGGTGTTACCATATTGTACATTAATCGGGGATGGTGTTACCATGTTGTTACCATATTGTACATTAATCGGGGATGTTGTTACCATGTTGTTACCATGTTGTACATTAATCGGGGATGTTGTTACCATGTTGTTACCATATTGTACATTAATCAGGGATGTTGTTACCATGTTGTTACCATGTTGTACATTAATCAGGGATGTTGTTACCATGTTGTTACCATATTGTACATTAATCAGGGATGTTGTTACCATGTTGTTACCATATTGTACATTAATCGGGGATGTTGTTACCATGTTGTTACCATATTGTACATTAATCATGGATGTTGTTACCATGTTGTTACCATGTTGTACATTAATCAGGGATGTTATTACCATGTTGTTACCATATTGTACATTAATCAGGGATGTTGTTACCATGTTGTTACCATATTGTACATTAATCGGGGATGTTGTTACCATGTTGTTACCATGTTGTTACCATGTTGTACATTAATCGGGGATGTTGTTACCATGTTGTTACCATATTGTACATTAATCGGGGATGTTGTTACCATGTTGTACATTAATCGGGGATGTTGTTATTATGTTGTTACCATGTTGTACATTAATCGGGGATGTTGTTACCATGTTGTTACCATGTTGTTACCATATTGTACATTAATCGGGGATGTTGTTACCATGTTGTACATTAATCGGGGATGTTGTTACCATGTTGTACATTAATCGGGGATGTTGTTACCATGTTGTTACCATGTTGTACATTAATCGGGGATGTTGTTACCATGTTGTTACCATATTGTACATTAATCGGGGATGTTGTTACCATGTTGTTACCATATTTTTACCATATTGTTAACATGTTGTTACCATGTTGTTACCATGTTGTTACCATGTTGTACATTAATCGGGGATGTTGTTACCATGTTGTTACCATATTGTTATGATGTTGTTACCATATTGTTACCATGTTGTTACCATGTTGTTACCATATTGTTACCATGTTGTTACCATGTTGTTACCATGTTGTACATTAATCGGGGATGTTGTTACCATGTTGTTACCATGTTGTTACCATATTGTTGCCATGTTGTTACCATGTTGTTACCATATTGTTACCATGTTGTTACCATGTTGTTACCATGTTGTTACCATGTTGTTACCATGTTGTTACCATGTTTTTCCCATGTTGTTACCATGTTGTTACCATGTTGTACATTAATCGGGGATGTTGTTACCATGTTGTTACCATACTGTTACCATGTTGTTACCATGTTGTACATTAATCGGGGATGTTGTTACCATGTTGTTACCATATTGTTACCATGTTGTTACCATGTTGTTACCATGTTGTTACCATGTTGTTACCATATTGTACATTAATCGGGGATGTTGTTACCATGTTGTTACCATGTTGTTACCATATTGTACATTAATCAGGGATGTTGTTACCATGTTGTTACCATGTTGTACATTAATCAGGGATGTTGTTACCATGTTGTTACCATGTTGTACATTAATCGGGGATGTTGTTACCATATTGTACATTAATCGGGATGTTGTTACCATGTTGTACATTAATCGGGGATGTTGTTACCATGTTATTACCATGTTGTACATTAATCGGGGATGTTGTTATTATGTTGTTACCATGTTGTACATTAATCGGGGATGTTGTTACCATGTTATTACCATGTTGTTACCATGTTGTACATTAATCGGGGATGTTGTTACCATGTTGTTACCATGTTGTACATTAATCGGGGATGTTGTTACCATATTGTACATCAATCGGGATGTTGTTACCATGTTGTACATTAATCGGGGATGTTGTTACCATGTTGTTACCATGTTGTTACCATGTTGTTACCATATTGTACATTAATCATGGATGTTGTTACCATGTTGTACATTAATCGGGGATGTTGTTATTATGTTGTTACCATGTTGTACATTAATCGGGATGTTGTTACCATGTTATTACCATGTTGTTACCATATTGTACATTAATCGGGGATGTTATTACCATGTTGTACATTAATCGGGGATGTTGTTACCATGTTGTACATTAATCGGGATGTTGTTACCATGTTGTTACCATGTTGTTACCATGTTGTACATTAATCGGGGATGTTGTTACCATGTTGTTACCATGTTGTTACCATAATGTTACCATGTTGTTACCATGTTGTTACCATATTGTACATTAATCAGGGATGTTGTTACCATGTTACCACGTTGTTACCATGTTGTTACCATGTTGTTACCATGTTGTACATTAATCGGGGATGTTGTTACCATGTTGTTACCATGTTGTTACCATGTTGTTACCATTTTGTACATTAATCGGGGATGTTGTTACCATGTTGTACATTAATCGGGGATGTTGTTACCATGTTGTTACCATGTTGTACATTAATCGGGGATGTTGTTACCATGTTGTTACCATATTGTACATTAATCGGGATGTTGTTACCATGTTGTACATTAATCGGGGGTGATGTTACCATGTTGTTACCATATTGTACATTAATCGGGGATGGTGTTACCATGTTGTTACCATATTGTACATTAATCGGGGATGTTGTTACCATATTGTACATCAAATCAAATCAAATTTATTTATATAGCCCTTCGTACATCAGCTGATATCTCAAAGTGCTGTACAGAAACCCAGCCTAAACCCCAAACAGCAAACAATGCAGGTGTAAAAGCACGGTGGCTAGGAAAAACTCCCTAGAAAGGCCAAAACCTAGGAAGAAACCTAGAGAGGAACCGGGCTATGTGGGGTGGCCAGTCCTCTTCTGGCTGTGCCGGGTAGAGATTATAACAGAACATGACCAAGATGTTCAAATGTTCATAAATGACCAGCATGGTCGAATAATAATAAGGCAGAACAGTTGAAACTGGAGCAGCAGCACAGTCAGGTGGACTGGGGACAGCAAGGAGCCTTCATGTCAGGTAGTCCTGGGGCACGGTCCTAGGGCTCAGGTCAGTTGAAACTGGAGCAGGAGCATGGCCAGGTGGACTGGGGACAGCAAGGAGTCCTCATGTCAGGTAGTCCTGGGACATGGTCCTAGAGCTCAGGTCCTCCGAGAGAGAGAAAGAAAGAGAGAAGGAGAGAATTAGAGAACGCACACTTAGATTCACACAGGACACCGAATAGGACAGGAGAAGTACTCCAGATATAACAAACTGACCCTAGCCCCTGACACATAAACTACTGCAGCATAAATACTGGAGGCTGAGACAGGAGGGGTCAGGAGACACTGTGGCCCCATCCGAGGACACCCCGGACAGGGCCAAACAGGAAGGATATAACCCCACCCACTTTGCCAAAGCACATCCCCCACACCACTAGAGGGATATCTTCAACCACCAACTTACCATCCTGAGACAAGGCCGAGTATAGCCCACAAAGATCTCCGCCACGGTACAACCCAAGGGGGGCAACCCAGACAGGCCGACCACAACAGTGAATCAACCCACCCAGGTGACGCACCCCCCAGGGACGGCACGAGAGAGCCCCAGCAAGCCAGTGACTCAGCCCCGTAACAGGGTTAGAGGCAGAGAATCCCAGTGGAAAGAGGGGAACCGGCCAGGCAGAGACAGCAAGGGCGGTTCGTTGCTCCAGAGCCTTTCCGTTCACCTTCCCACTCCTGGGCCAGACTACACTCAATCATATGACCCACTGAAGAGATGAGTCTTCAGTAAAGACTTAAAGGTTGAGACCGAGTTTGCGTCTCTGACATGGGTAGGCAGACCGTTCCATAAAAATGGAGCTCTATAGGAGAAAGCCCTGCCTCCAGCTGTTTGCTTAGAAATTCTAGGGACAATTAGGAGGCCTGCGTCTTGTGACCGTAGCGTACGTGTAGGTATGTACGGCAGGACCAAATCAGAGAGGTAGGTAGGAGCAAGCCCATGTAATGCTTTGTAGGTTAGCAGTAAAACCTTGAAATCAGCCCTTGCTTTGACAGGAAGCCAGTGTAGAGAGGCTAGCACTGGAGTAATATGATCAAATTTTTTGGTTCTAGTCAGGATTCTAGCAGCCGTATTTAGCACTAACTGAAGTTTATTTAGTGCTTTATCCGGGTAGCCGGAAAATAGAGCATTGCAGTAGTCTAACCTAGAAGTGACAAAAGCATGGATTAATTTTTCTGCATCATTTTTGGACAGAAAGTTTCTGATTTTTGCAATGTTACGTAGATGGAAAAAAGCTGTCCTCGAAATGGTCTTGATATGTTCTTCAAAAGAGAGATCAGGGTCCAGAGTAACGCCGAGGTCCTTCACAGTTTTATTTGAGAGGACTGTACAACCATTAAGATTAATTGTCAGATTCAACAGAAGATCTCTTTGTTTCTTGGGACCTAGAACAAGCATCTCTGTTTTGTCCGAGTTTAATAGTAGAAAGTTTGCAGCCATCCACTTCCTTATGTCTGAAACACATGCTTCTAGCGAGGGCAATTTTGGGGCTTCACCATGTTTCATTAATCGGGGATGTTGTTACCATGTTGTTACCATATTGTACATTAATCGGGGATGTTGTTACCGTGTTGTTACCATATTGTACATTAATCGGGGATGTTGTTACCATGTTGTTACCATATTGTACATTAATCGGGGGTGATGTTACCATGTTGTTACCATATTGTACATTAATCGGGGGTGATGTTACCATGTTGTTACCATATTGTACATTAATCGGGGATGGTGTTACCATGTTGTTACCATATTGTACATTAATCGGGGATGTTGTTACCATATTGTACATTAATCGGGGATGTTGTTACCATGTTGTTACCATATTGTACATTAATCGGGGATTGTGTTACCATGTTGTTACCATATTGTACATTAATCGGGGATGTTGTTACCATGTTGTTACCATATTGTACATTAATCGGGGGTGATGTTACCATGTTGTTACCATATTGTACATTAATCGGGGATGGTGTTACCATGTTGTACATTAATCGGGGATGTTGTTACCATGTTGTTACCATATTGTACATTAATCGGGGATGTTGTTACCATGTTGTTACCATATTGTACATTAATCGGGGGTGATGTTACCATGTTGTTACCATATTGTACATTAATCGGGGATGTTGTTACCATATTGTACATTAATCGGGGATGTTGTTACCATGTTGTTACCATATTGTACATTAATCGGGGATGTTGTTACCATGTTGTTACCATATTGTTACCATGTTGTACATTAATCGGGGATGTTGTTACCATATTGTACATTAATCGGGGATGTTGTTACCATGTTGTTACCATATTGTACATTAATCGGGGATGTTGTTACCATATTGTACATTAATCCGGGATGTTGTTACCATATTGTTACCATATTGTTACCATATTGTACATTAATCGGGATGTTGTTACCATGTTGTTACCATGCTGTTACCATATTGTACATTAATCGGGGATGTTGTTACCATATTGTACATTAATCGGGGATGTTGTTACCATATTGTACATTAATCGGGGATGTTGTTACCATGTTGTTACCATGTTGTTACCATATTGTACATTAATCGGGGATGTTGTTACCATGTTGTTACCATGTTGTTACCATATTGTACATTAATCGGGGATGTTGTTACCATATTGTACATTAATCGGGGATGGTGTTACCATGTTGTTACCATGTTGTTACCATATTGTACATTAATCGGGGATGTTGTTACCATGTTGTTACCATATTGTTACCATATTGTACATTAATCGGGGATGTTGTTACCATATTGTACATTAATCCGGGATGTTGTTACCATATTGTTACCATATTGTACATTAATCGGGGATGTTGTTACCATGTTGTTACCATGTTGTTACCATATTGTACATTAATCCGGGATGTTGTTACCATGTTGTTACCATGTTGTTACCATATTGTACATTAATCGGGGATGTTGTTACCATATTGTACATTAATCGGGGATGGTGTTACCATATTGTACATTAATCGGGGATGTTGTTACCATGTTGTTACCATATTGTACATTAATCGGGGATGTTGTTACCATATTGTACATTAATCGGGGATGTTGTTACCATGTTGTTACCATATTGTACATTAATCGGGGATGTTGTTACCATGTTGTACATTAATCGGGGATGTTGTTACCATGTTGTTACCATATTGTACATTAATCGGGGATGTTGTTACCATGTTGTTACCATATTGTACATTAATCGGGGATGTTGTTACCATGTTGTACATTAATCGGGGATGTTGTTACCATGTTGTTACCATGTTGTTACCATATTGTACATTAATCGGGGATGTTGTTACCATGTTGTTACCATATTGTACATTAATCTGGGATGTTGTTACCATGTTGTTACCATATTGTACATTAATCGGGGATGATGTTACCATGTTGTTACCATGTTGTACATTAATCGGGGATGATGTTACCATGTTGTTACCATGTTGTTACCATATTGTACATTAATCCGGGATGTTGTTACCATATTGTACATTAATCGGGGATGTTGTTACCATGTTGTTACCATGTTGTTACCATATTGTACATTAATCGGGGATGTTGTTACCATGTTGTTACCATGTTGTTACCATATTGTACATTAATCTGGGATGTTGTTACCATGTTGTTACCATGTTGTTACCATGTTGTTACCATATTGTACATTAATCGGGGATGTTGTTACCATATTGTTACCATGTTGTTACCATATTGTACATTAATCGGGGATGTTGTTACCATGTTGTTACCATGTTGTTACCATATTGTACATTAATCTGGGATGTTGTTACCATGTTGTTACCATGTTGTTACCATGTTGTTACCATATTGTACATTAATCGGGGATGTTGTTACCATATTGTACAGTAATTAGTTTTGAAATAATATCATAATAATCTGTTCCTTTTTCTTTAAATGAAGAGGTTCATAAATATATCAATAGAATTCCTAGAACATTACCCAGATGTGTTTCAAATCCTGTCACACCGTCATCCCCCGACTGACAGAGATCAGTACTATCTACAGTAGCAGATAAGCCATTCATTTGCCCAGAAGATGTATGAAGTGATTTCTCTGTATTGTCCTTAGTAGAGTAGCTATATATACAATGTGACAGTTCTCTCTTACTATTCTCCCCTTAGTTTTAATGGTGCCAGGGAGTTGTATTGACTACGTCCAAAATAACACCCTATTCCCTACATAGAGCACTGATTTTGCTTTCTCTGAACACCTCAAAGTAGTGCACTATGTAGGGAATAGGGTGCCATGTGGGACATAGCCACTGTCTGCTCAGAAGGCCTGTCAGCTATAACAACCCAGTTTACTGTGCTACATTTCATTCTGCCAGATTGACAGCGCTTTCAAAGTCCTCTCAGGATATATTTTCACTTGTATGGATTCCTAATGACTTGGCTAAGCTCACGTTAAGAGAAAGGAGCCTCTTGTATCGTTTCATATTTCCACAGTACAATAGCACAGAGCTGTTCCAGTGAGTGAGAAATTCATTATTTTAAATCCATTCTCAGAACCTGACGTGAGATGGAGGTCACAGTTGTCACTTTAAACTTTACACTGACAACGCTGTGGCTGAGGCATACATTATGAGGAGGAATGCACGACCACACAATGAGGAATATGCATACATTATCTATCTGAAGAGGATTCATACATTATCTATCTGAAGAGGATCCATACATTATCTATCTGAAGAGGATCCATACATGATCTATCTGAAGAGGATTCATACATTATCTATCCGAATAGGATTCATACATTATCTATCTGAAGAGGATCCATACATTATCTATCTGAAGAGGATTCATACATTATCTATTTGAAGAGGATTCATACATTATCTATTTGAAGAGGATTCATACATTATCTATTTGAAGAGGATCCATACATGATCTATCTGAATAGGATCCATACATTATCTATCTGAAGAGGATCCATACATTATCTATCCGAATAGGATTCATACATGATCTATCTGAAGAGGATTCATACATGATCTATCTGAAGAGGATTCATACATTATCTATCTGAAGAGGATCCATACATTATCTATCCGAATAGGATTCATACATTATCTATCTGAAGAGGATCCATACATTATCTATCCGAAGAGGATTCATACATTATCTATTTGAAGAGGATTCATACATTATCTATCTGAAGAGGATCCATACATTATCTATCCGAATAGGATTCATACATGATCTATCTGAAGAGGATTCATACATTATCTATCTGAAGAGGATTCATACATTATCTATCTGAAGAGGATCCATACATTATCTATCTGAAGAGGATTCATACATTATCTATCCGAATATGATTCATACATTATCTATCCGAATAGGATCCACCCATGATCTATATGGAGATGATCTATATATTATCTATCCGCGTTGGTGGCACTGTTATGCTCAAAGAGGGTAAAGAAGGTGTTTAGCTTGTCCGGGAGCAAGACATCGGTGTCCGCGATGTGGCTGGTTTTCTCTTTGTAATCCGTGATCGTCTGGAGTCCCTGCCACATACATCTCGTGTCTGAACTGTTGAATTGCGACTCCACTTTGTCTCTGTAGACGCTTTGCCTGTTTGATTGCCTTACGAAGGGAGTAACTACACTGTTTGTATTCGACCGTACTGTATTCCCAGTCACCTTGCCGTGGTTAAATACGATGGTTCGCGCTTTCACTTTCAGCCATCTATCCACAGTTCTTAGTTTGGGTAGGTTTTAATAGTCACAGTGGGGACAACATCCTCTGTACACTTCCTGATGAACTCAGTCACCGTGTCAGTGTTTACGTCAATATTATTCTCAGAGGAAACACGGAATATATCCTGGTCCTTATGATCAAAACAATCTTGAAGCATTGATTCCGATCGGTCAGACCAGAGTTGAATAGACCTTAGCACGGGTAGTTACTGTTTGAGTTTCTGTCTATAGGAAGGGAGGAGCAGAATGGAGTCATGATATGATTTGCCAAAGGTTAGGCGAGGTAGGGCCTTGTAGACATCCAGGAAGAGAGAGTAAAAGTATTAGAGTTTTTGAAGTGAGAGTACTACAGGCAATGTGTTGATAAAACTTCGGAAGAGTTTTCCTCAGATTTGCTTTGTTAAAGTCCCCAGCTACAATAAATGTGGCCTCAGGATATATGGTTCCAGTTTGCATAAACTCCTGTGTAGTTCCCTGAGGGAAGACGTGGTATCGGCTTGAGGCGGAATATACACAGCTGTGACTATAACTGAAGAGAATTTTCTTGGGAGGTAATACGGTCAACATTTGATTGTGAGAAATTAGAGGACAGGTGAACAAAAGGACTTGAGTTTCTTTACGTTATGAGTTGTTAATCATGAAACATACTCCTCCGTCTTTCTTCATCCCAGAGAGTTCTTTATTTCTGTCTGCGCGGTGTACTGAGAACCCAGCTGGTTGTATGGATGGGGACATGTATGGAGAGCCATGATTCTGTAAAAGAGTATGTTGCAGCCCCTGACGTCTCTCTGGAAGGAGATCCTCGCCCTGAGCTCATCTACTTTACTGTCCAGGGACTGAAAATTAGCGAGTAATATACTCAGAAGTGGTGGATGGTGTGCACGCCTCCTGAGTCGGACTCGAAGTCCACTCCAAATACCTCTTCTCCACCGACGGCATCTGGAAGAAAACTCTGGGATAAGTTCAATTGCTTTGGGGGATACGAACCAAGGATCCACTTTGGGAAAGTGGTATTCCTGGTCGTAATGCTGGTGAGTTACCTCCACTCTGATATCCCAAAGTTATTTCTGCCTGTATGTAATAACACCAAAAACCTTCTGGGCTAATAATGGCAGAGCAGCTGTACACAAGCCTAAGATGCAATGCTCAATTCCAATGCATTGACTGGTGTGGTGTGAAGCTCGCCACCATTGGACTCTGGAGCAGTGGAAACGTTTTCTCTGGAGTGATGAATCACGCTTCACCATCTGGCAGTCCGACATATGAATCTGGGTTTGGTGGATGCCAGGAAACGATATCTGCCCCAAAGGAGGAGGAATAATGCTGGTTCAGGCAAGGCTTCTTAGTTCCAGTAAAGGGAACTATATATATATATATACACCTAGTTACACCACCTAGATCCACCTAGCTCCACCACCTAGCTCCACCACCTAGCTCCACCACCTAGATCCACCTAGCTCCACCACCTAGCTCCACCTAGCTCCACCACCTAGATCCAACTAGCTCCACCACCTAGCTCCACCACCTAGCTCCACCTAGCTCCACCACCTAGCTCCACCTAGCTCCACCACCTAGATCCAACTAGTTACACCACCTAGATCCACCACCTAGTTGCACCATCTAGATCCAACTAGTTACACCACCTAGCTCCACCACCTAGCTCCACCAGCTAGTTACACCACCTAGATCCACCTAGCTCCACCACCTAGCTCCACCACCTAGTTACACCACCTAGATCCACCTAGCTCCACCACCTAGCTCCAACTAGCTACACCTAGCTCCACCACCTAGATCCACCTAGCTCCACCACCTAGAGCCACCTAGCTCCACCACCTAGATCCACCACCTAGATCCACCTAGCTCCACCACCTAGCTCCACCACCTAGATCCACCACCTAGATCCACCTACCTCCACCACCTAGATCCACCTAGCTCCACCACCTAGATCCACCACCTAGATCCATCTAGCTCCACCACCTAGCTACACCACCTAGATCCACCTAGCTCCACCACCTAGATCCACCTAGCTCCACCACCTAGATCCACCTTGCTCCACCACCTAGATCCACCTAGATCCACCACCTAGATCCACCTAGCTCCACCACCTAGATCCACCTAGATCCACCACCTAGATCCACCTAGCTCCACCACCTAGATCCACCTAGCTCCACCACCTAGATCCACCTAGATCCACCACCTAGATCCACCTAGATCCACCACCTAGATCCACCTAGATCCACCACCTAGATCCACCTAGCTCCACCACCTAGATCCACCACCTAGCTCCACCACCTAGATCCACCTAGCTCCACCTAGCTCCACCACCTAGATCCACCTAGATCCACCACCTAGATCCACCTAGCTCCACCACCTAGATCCACCTAGCTCCACCACCTAGATCCACCTAGATCCACCACCTAGATCCACCTAGCTCCACCACCTAGATCCACCTAGCTCCACCACCTAGCTCCACCACCTAGATCCACCACCTAGCTCCACCACCTAGATCCACCTAGCTCCACCACCTAGCTCCACCACCTAGCTCATCCACCTAGCTCCACCACCTAGATCCACCTAGCTCCACCACCTAGCTCCACCACCTAGCTCCACCACCTAGATCCACCTAGCTCCACCACCTAGATCCACCTAGCTCCACCACCTAGATCCACCTAGCTCCACCACCTAGCTCCACCACCTAGATCCACCACCTAGCTCCACCACCTAGATCCACCTAGCTCCACCACCTAGCTCCACCACCTAGCTCCACCACCTAGATCCACCTAGCTCCACCACCTAGATCCACCTAGCTCCACCACCTAGCTCCACCACCTAGATCCACCTAGCTCCACCACCTAGCTCCACCACCTAGCTCCACCACCTAGATCCACCTAGCTCCACCACCTAGATCCACCTAGCTCCACCACCTAGCTCCACCACCTAGCTCCACCACCTAGATCCACCTAGCTCCACCACCTAGATCCACCTAGCTCCACCACCTAGATCCACCTAGATCCACCACCTAGATCCACCTAGCTCCACCACCTAGATCCACCTAGCTCCACCACCTAGATCCACCTAGCTCCACCAACTAGATCCACCTAGATCCACCACCTAGATCCACCTAGCTCCACCACCTAGATCCACCTAGCTCCACCACCTAGATCCACCTAGATCCACCACCTAGATCCACCTAGCTCCACCACCTAGATCCACCTAGCTCCACCACCTAGATCCACCTAGATCCACCACCTAGATCCACCTAGCTCCACCACCTAGATCCACCTAGCTCCACCACCTAGATCCACCTAGATCCACCACCTAGATCCACCTAGCTCCACCACCTAGATCCACCTAGCTCCACCACCTAGCTCCACCACCTAGATCCACCACCTAGCTCCACCACCTAGATCCACCTAGCTCCACCACCTAGCTCCAACACCTAGCTCCACCACCTAGCTCCACCACCTAGATCCACCTAGCTCCACCACCTAGCTCCACCACCTAGCTCCACCACCTAGATCCACCTAGCTCCACCACCTAGATCCACCTAGCTCCACCACCTAGCTCCTCCTTGCTCCACCTAGCTCCTCCTTGCTCCACCTAGCTCCACCTTGCTCCACCTATCTCCACCTTGCTCCACCTAGCTCCACCTTGCTCCAGCTATTTCCACCTTGCTCCACCTTGCTCCACCTAGCTCCACCTAGCTCCTCCTTGCTCCACCTAGCTCCACCTAGCTCCACCTTGCTCCAGCTATTTCCACCTTGCTCCACCTTGCTCCACCTTGCTCCACCTAGCTCCACCTAGCTCCACCTTGCTCCTCCTTGCTCCACCTAGCTCCACCTAGCTCCACCTTGCTCCAGCTATTTCCGCCTTGCTCCACCTAGCTCCACCTAGCTCCACCTAGCTCCAGCTATTTCCACCTTGCTCCACCTTGCTCCACCTAGCTCCACCTCCACCTAGCTCTGCCACCAAGCTTCACCTAGTTTAACCTATCTACTCCACCTAGCTACACCACCTAGTTCCACCTAGCTACAACACTTAAATAGACCACATAGCTCCACCTAAATTCACAGTACACCATTCGAGCCATTCCCATCTGTTTAGTCTCCCTACATAGTGTAGGCCTGGTAGCCTAGTGCTGTAGACAGAGGTTTTAATACATGTCAGATTAACAGTGTCTCTCACCGTGTTACTCTAACTCTCGCCTGTCATAAACCAAAACTGTCAATTAAATAGTGGAAGCGTAGCGCGAGCCCCTAATGACGTTATTTAGATCGTGGAACGGACAAACATCAGAGTTTGACATTCTTTCCCCGTCCCCGGTCCTTGATCAGAGCGAGCAGAGGACATCTCTTCCGACACCTTTATGAGTGGACAGGCCTTGGTCTGTGACTCTGAAAGGTCGACACTACTTTGATGTGTTCTATTCTACACATCTGTATTGGATTTGTTCATAATTCTCTTTCCTTTTTCCAACTGAACGGTATTTACGACGCGACCTTAATGGTCAATTAGACCAGTGAGAATGATCTGTTACATTTAGAAAAGGACCAGAGCAGTTACGTCATGAAGGAAACAGATATATGTTTTGCTTATCACTTATTAACAGCTTTGACGTGGTAATAGACACAGACACTGTGAAGATTAGTCTACCTAAGTATATTTCTTAGTCCAATAATGGCAATATCATATTGGCTGCATCACGTAAGTGACATATTCACAACCAATGCTAATCCATAAAGATTTGGTTGAGGCATTGAAAACAGCGCTTACCAGTTTAACACTTGAGGAAAGCGAGAACTACGAACAATATGGCCACTCATATAACGAATCTTTATAGACAACATATTAAATCAGACGTTTAGAAGTATCTTTATTGTAAACATAACCCACCTAACTGATAATAATGTTAAGAGATTCAACACATCGGCTGTCATCTTAATTTGAGTAAGTGCTGTAAATATTTATTCATTATAAATGGCTATAATAACGCTTTCTACACACAGGCTAAAGTTGACGCTGTTGTAAAGAAGAGCAGCTGTGTATCAGAGATTAAAATGTTGTGGGAAATGACGTGTTGTATAGGACGACGTAGGCATATAGATAATGAATTATCTACAAATGAACTGCTTATTTGATTAATGCTATGGAGATGTTCGGAGATATATGTGCATCCCATCGGTCACACAAACCAGCTCTTATGACACATTCATATGTACAGCCCACTCAGAGGAGAAACGGTATGTTATTGTGATATAGAGTAATGTATCATACTGTTAAAGTAGACTACAGTTTTTCTAGAATAGATAGGCTGTAGGCTTTTTGTAAATACAGAGGCCAGCAGGCCGGTGTCAAGTTATTAAACTCTAAGGGAACAAAGATCTAGGACTACATAATTATTAATATTGACTTGATAATTAATCATGACATAAATTCACCGTTAATTGTATTATCCAGGCGGGCTGTGTTTGTTGTGCGGAGCCTCTTTCACCTCATTCCGCTAACACACACAGAGGTGGTGGAATTCTGTTCATGTTCAAAGGCTGCACTTCAGCAGAAACTAAATGTATTTTATTGAGAACAAATGGAGACATTTGAAGGGAGCAGAAAGAGAGAGGCTGTGAGAGAGAGGTAGAGAGAGGCCGTTGATCGGAGCGGAGCAGGCCTCGGTGGAAGGCAGCTCAGAGCCTCTCTGCGTGGAAAGGAAAGCGCCTCTGGGTCTATTTGACAACAGTGAGATCCCCGGGGAGCCCACCTCACATTAAGTCTGCATTTCAATAAATCAGCCCTAATGAAAGTAAAGCGACGAGAGAGAGAGAGAGAGAGAGGGAGAGAGAGAGAGAGAGAGAGAGAGAGAGAGAGAGAGAGTGGTCTGGAGAGAGAGAGAGCGAGAGAGAGAGAGAGAGTGGTCTGGTAGAGAGAGAGAGAGAGAGGAGGAGAGAGAGAGAGAGGGAGAGAGAGAGAGGGAGAGAGAGAGAGGGGGGGAGAGAGAGAGAGAGAGAGAGAGAGAGAGAGAGAGAGAGAGAGAGAGAGAGAGAGAGAGAGAGAGAGAGAAAATGGTCTGGTGGAGAGAGAGCGAGTGAGCGAATGGTCTGGTAGAGAGAGAGGGAGAGGGAGGGAGAGAGAGAGAATGGTCTGGTAGAGAGAGAGGTTGTGAGATCTAGGGGGGTGAAAGGGGCTGCCTGACTCCCCAACAGGTCTACACACACCGGGACAGATATTAGGAAGTTGAGGCGGAAAGGAAAACTTTAAAGGTGAAGTGGCGTCCCGTGAGGCTCAATAACATTCACCTTAGAAGTCATGAAGAACGTACAGCTCTCTCACCACCTCTCAGAGGACTGGTGAATGAATAACCCAGACAGAAACGTAGGAAATACCGTAAAGCTCTGAGACGAAAAAAGCTTTCCAAACACACATTGTTACAGATATTTAAATGTTGGTGCTGCGCTTTGAAAAACAGATTTCGTTAGCCTGAAGGACGCGATGAAACAATAGGCCTACCAATTAATTGCTTTTTAAATGTTCATTTCTATCACACATATGTCATTGTCGCTCACATTTAAGTGTTTATGAAAGTGTTCCAATTGTTACAACAACAGAACCTATATTCTATCTTCGAAAATATTTTATAATTTGCCTCCTGTTCAGATGAGGCAAACAGGTTGCAATTCGTAGTCTGTAAGTTATGCAAATAGCCTAAATAAAGCATTAGTAGACTAATAATAATAATAATAATAATAGTAATAATAATAATTCCGTTCGCGAAATAAAAACAAATAATCAGATGAAAGGAAGATCAGCGAGGTATAGCCGGTCGGATTAGTTTATGAGACAGGCCATTGGAGCTGGCGGCTGGCTGTTTAGACACCGCTTTATGGATGGTTTTAATATCGGCCCGTAAAGAAGGCCGACTGACCGGCAGACTGACTGAGGCTGGGCCAGGGGGATCACCCCGCTGGGAACTCATCATACTGCTCCTAGCGCCGGATTAATCACACTGAAAAATAAACCCCTGACAGCCACGGATATAAGTATATCATTTATATAATGATAAGTATATCATTTATAATAAGCATATCATTTATCCCAACCAAGGTCACGAGTAGTCCCCGGATGGAGCTAAACGCATATAAGAATGGCGTGAAAAGGCCCTTTAGAAAACGGATAGGTGGTAAGCTTCTCTCGACTGTGCTGTCTCAAACAAACATATCAATTAATACAGGCTATGCCATTCCCAAAAGTCTTATCGTTTACACTTGATTAATAATTCGATTTCTAAAAGCAGTAGCCTAAGCAAAGAGAAATACATTTTCATGCGACAATATAAAGGAGATGAATGAAAAAATGAAAGCAGATTGAAATACAGAGGAAAACATTTTAATTTGGTTTTCCTTTGAATAATAAATAGCACTAACTCGCCAGTATAACAACACTAGCGCGTTTAATTTACAATAAGATATAAATTAGTAAAAGTACTCTTGTTAACAAGATTCTGTAACTTTCAAATACGTTTCAAATAAAAACGGGAATAATGTATTTACAAAACAATGTTCAGTGTCCATTGCAATACAACTTGCATAAATTATAGGCAGCATTGTCCATCATTAAAAAAATAAATATCAAATGTATCAGATTCGTCAGGTTCCTCAGCCCCATCTCCAGACCTCATACATCCTTTACAAATAAGATACAGCAGGCCTTATATTATCTTCACATAAAGTATAGTATACCTAATAGTATCTTCACATAAAGTATAGTATACCTAACATTGACTTTACATAAAGTATAGTATACCTAACATCGACTTTACATAAAGTATAGTATACGTAATATTATCTTCACATAAAGTAGAGTATACCTAATATCGTCTTCATATAAAGTATAATATACCTAATATTGTCTTCACATAAAGTATAATATATCTAATATTATCTTCACATAAAGTATAATATACCTAATATTCTCTTCATATAAAGTATAATGTACCTAATATTCTCTTCATATAAAGTATAATGTACCGTGGCAATGAAGCAGATGCATCCTGAGAAATAACGTCTTCCAAAATCATCACATAAAGCGGGACATTTACTGAGCCAGTCAACGCACATCTCATGAAAACGAAAGTGAAATGATAGAATAAGTCCGGGTTAATTCATCCCCCAACCCTGAATCAGGTTTAATTAATCCTTCGGGCCTGTCTCTGAGGAGAACAGCTGTAGTGCTGCAGACCAGGCGTCTTGTCTGAGGAGCAAGATGCAGCTCTCCCCTTTAGAGAAAGGTTAGTTAGGTTAGTGTTAAGACCAGGGTGCAGGGGTGATGGCTCGGGGCTTTAGTCAAAGCAATTGTGACACCTACCTATAGACCTGAATCAGAACCTCACCTTTAGCCCACAGAGTTTGTCCTAAAGTCCTTCCCAGGTTGTATTGAGTAAGAGCTGAAGTTGCAGAGGTAAATAAAGGTCTTAAATAACAAGAAAGTGGCCCACCAGTCACTGATACTATAATAAAAAATTTCACAACTGTTGTTAAAATAAAACATGATGTTATCTAATTATTGTGTAACCAATTCTAAAACCCCATCATTTGTAGTCCATAATAACCAATCCAACTAAAGTGATATTTTTAAGTAATGCTGCGCTCCTACTGTGTGAGCGGGTCTCAAGACGTTCTGTTAATAGAACCTCTGTTTATGACAACAACATATCTCTGCTTATTGCCCTGAGAGACAGTCTGACACACAGGCCGACAGTACAGCTACCGCCAACTCAGGCCTACACTAGCACTGATTACACGGAGGCCTTCATAAGCCTTCTGCTTAGGGACAAACAGGTATCTGTTTCAAAACATCACATATTCAGTCAAAGGCCAATGAAGTGAATTCAAAATGCATAAAATACAAGTCCTTCTTTTGAAACTACAATTGCATGTTACGTACCTTTCTTAGAGTATAAATGTGAGGGTCTGAACTGTTCACTGTGGTTAGCGTTCGTTTTAAGCAGAGAGTCAGTGGTGTGTTTATGCATGGTGCTGACCTCAGCAGCAGTCTGTGTGAGTCCGTCGTTAGCAGAGTTATATTGCACAATCCCTTGACCCTGCAGCGGGCTGAAGTTGCCATAGTTTGTGTAATTACTGTAAAACGGAGACGTGTAGTAGATGGGTCGTCCTAGGATGGAAGAGGCGGAGTACACAGCGCCAGGGACGGCCGGGGAGGGGGTGGAGGTTAGAAGACCGAGGGATGGACAAGTCTGCCCCGGGTGATGCTGCTGCTGCTTCGGGTCTGAAGTAGCGATCTCCGCTAACGACCACAGTTTGGGTTTGACGGCTGGATTGTGACGACCTGAGATTCGGCTGTCAAGACATGATTTGTTGTTTTCCCGGTGGTGATGGTTTAAGACCGAGGCCTCAAGCCCTGTTAGTGGCGATGATGTCACAGGTTTAGGTGACAGGCTTCGGTGTCGTTCATCATTCTCCAGTTCGTGATCATCATCATCATCATCCTCACATTTGTCCTTAGTATCTGACCCAGACTCACAGACCAGGTCCCCGATTCGACAGCTCACCTTATCCCCATCAGACTCCGCTGAACAAGAATGGTCTGTAAGGGTATCAACCTGCAAACTGATACCTGAAAAAATAAATAAAAAGAGATTGAGACGAAGTAATTACCATATAATAACCATGGCATTCGACATTATTAGGATTCATATTATTATTGTTAATAATAATAATAATAGTAATCCTAATAATGTCGAATGCCATGGTTATTGTTAATAATAATAATAATAATAATTAGAACTCGTTCCGTATTATGCCTTCCCATCTCTGTCATCATGTCGTTAATCATCTGTGGATAACTGTCAATAAAAACCAGCACCGCGCAGCTCGCGCCGTTAACTGGGTCATGGGTTGGGTCTCGTGGTTTACCTTCATCCTCCGCGGACGTCTCGCTGTTGTCAAGATTTTTCTCCAAGCGGTCATCATTCCTCTCTCCGTCTCCATCGTCCTCATCCTCACTCTTATTCCGGGGAGCCCACGTCATCTTGTTCTCCTTCTTCAACCTCCTCCTGGCGTTGGCGAACCAGGTGGACACCTGCGTCAGGGTCATCTTAGTAATGATGGCCAACATGATCTTCTCTCCCTTGGTGGGGTAGGGGTTCTTCCTGTGCTCCTGTAGCCAGGCCTTCAGCGTGGCGGTGGCGTCTCGGGTCGCGTTCTTGCGGTAGGCCGGGTCGTTGAGCTGGTAGGGGTATCCCGGGCTACCGTAGGGGTGGTAGCTGAGCGCCCCGGCCATGCCCTGCGCGTCGTAAGGAGAGCTCTGGAAAGGAAAAATGATTTTTAACGTTTTTTGTTCTAATTTATCATTTTGTTAATAAATATTGAAAACTGTAAAACACAACTAAACACAACAGGTTGTATATTGTGGTTGTGTGTGTAGAGAGTTAACTTAATGTGTAATGTGAGTTGGGTCTATATACTGCGTGTATTACACTGATCATTATCGGGTTGATTCATCGCATTGCATTATGCTAAATAAATGATAAATGATGCATCGTAATTGCACTAATTTCCAGTAATCACCGCCTAACTTCCTGCTTTTCTTTAGCTAGATTAGTTTTGTTGTCAGAGAGAGAGACGTGTTAGCATATCATTGCTTTACAGCATCACAAATCCAATTAACTACCCAGCGTATGTGCACCTTTTATAAACGCTTAGAGAACCATGTCATTAGCATTGTAATTCCTCTTTTCATGTTCAAATTTCGCTTATTTCATTTAATATACATTCCAAGAATTTAAATTGCATATATAGTTTGTGACTGTAAAAATGGAGAACAAACTTCATATATTTTATTTCCCATTGGGAGGGTTTGATATTAGACTACAGGCTAATTCCAATGAAGGCCATTGGCTTACATCATATCATTCTTTATGGGGGGCATTTTCCCCTAAATGAAGTCCACTCAATTAGCCATGCACTGTGTTAACGGGCCCACGAAAACACACATCATATTTACAGAAAGAAGAAACACAATAAAAAGCCTACAACTTTCACACACGATAGACAATATAATGTACCACTTGATGATTTATCGTTGTGATAAATGCACTGCTTTCTCCGAACAATGTTCGAATACATAATGGCGTTCAGGATCTCATCCATTTTACCCTTGAACTGTACAACCCATTAGACCCGCTCTGAAACGGTAGCTCTCTGCACGCTGCACGCAAATACTCTACTGTTGGCTAATAAACGACAAAAAAAATTAGAGCTAATTATTTTCGACCAGGCTGTCCCTCCCGTATGCATACTGACACAAGTTGTGTAACGAATAAGTGGAAGTAGAGTATATACCATGTAGGAAGGGAATCCCGTGGCAGGGTCTGTGGAGTATGGCATTGGGCTGGAGAAGCCGCTGGCTGAAGCCGTGAAGGCAGCAGCTGATCCGGGGTAAGGACTAAAGGCTGATCCACTGGACGACCTGGCCAGCTCGTCGCTCCTCGGGGCAGCCAGGGCTGAAGCCCCGTAAGCCGGGCAAGAGTAGAGAGCCAGGGAGCCCGGCGGCTGGTAGAGGTAACCCTGGGGGTAAGACATGCCTCACTGAGAGTCTGTTGCTGCTGATTCCAAAGAGGAAAGCACGGAAAATTGACTTCTGTAGAATAATGAGCTCACTAAACAGATCTTCAGACAATTCAAATAAAAATAATTAAAAAGCGACCCCCAAATTATCAGTAAAGTGCCCTGCACATAGAGGCAGGCGACGTCTCGATCCCCTAGCGTCCGATGTTTTTAGTAGCCTCAACTCTGAAGTGAGGAGTTGGAGGAAGGAGCCAGTGGAGTTCTGAGAACGGTGGAAAACACGAGCTGTCACTCAGCTGATCTGAATATTCCATCTCCGCCCTCTGAAATGGAGCCCTGGCTGGAACAACACGGAGAGGACAGTGGAGGGGGAAGACATTCACTGGCACACGGTTCTTTAGTCTGCTGCAGCTGCGCATATTGTGGAAATTCACTTGTTTTAATGACAATAACGTTCCCATGCTCAAACATCCAGGCAGTATTTATTGCGCAAACTTCTTGTCAACTGAAATAAAAAAATATTCAGTGACTGAACATAATTTTTTATGACAGTAATATTTAATATTATCCAGGTTTTTCTTCCTTGTCAACTTGCAGTTGATAATTGCGTCAAGTGGAGTATTAGAAAGATGGGGTTCAGCTATAGCACCGAGTGTGTGTCTGTGTGTCTGTGTGTGTGTGCCTGTCTCTCTGTGTGTGTGTGTTTGTGTGTGTGTGCAGTGTGCCGGTCGGCCTGAGGGAGGTGTAACCCACTCCTGCAGCTCGTCGGACACCAGTCCATATTGGGGTTGATCTCCAGGCTCTGGCTCCCTCCTGGCTGGTCTCTCCTGGTCCTCAAGTCAACAACGAACTACACTATTATTTCACTGATTTCAAGTGTTATTGGAGACGTCTGTTGGACGTGGATACATGTCGAGGCCATATGTAGATTAACAATTAACAATGACAGTTTCATGTTTAAAAATGCTGAATGGTATCATCATCACCATCAATAATCATTTATTTGTCAAAAACAAAATACCAGTTAAGAGATGACTACAGTGATATGATTCACATAGCGTACGGTGGTAGTTTTTGGGTACAATATATCTTAGATTAAATTAAGCAATAATTTACCAACTGAAACTTTTCAACAGTCAAAAATGTCAAAGCCTCTGTCCAGCCCTAAATCTGTCCTGAAACTGAACATGTCAAAGCCTCTGTCCAGCCCTAAATCTGTCCTGAAACTGAACATGTCAAAGCCTCTGTCCAGCCCTAAATCTGTCCTGAAACTGAACATGTCAAAGCCTCTGTCCAGCCCTAAATCTGTCCTGAAACTGAACATGTCAAAGCCTCTGTCCAGCCCTAAATCTGTCCTGAAACTGAACATGGCAAAGCCTCTGTCCAGCCCTAAATCTGTCCTGAAACTGAACATTTCAAAGCCTCTGTCCAGCCCTAAATCTGTCCTGAAACTGAACATGTCAAAGCCTCTGTCCAGCCCTAAATCTGTCCTGAAACTGAACATGTCAAAGCCTCTGTCCAGCCCTAAATCTGTCCTGAAACTGAACATGTCAAAGCCTCTGTCCAGCCCTAAATCTGTCCTGAAACTGAACATGTCAAAGCCTCTGTCCAGCCCTAAATCTGTCCTGAAACTGAACATGTCAAAGCCTCTGTCCAGCCCTAAATCTGTCCTGAAACTGAACATGTCAAAGCCTCTGTCCAGCCTTAAATCTGTCCTGAAACTGAACATGTCAAAGCCTCTGTCCAGCCCTAAATCTGTCCTGAAACTGAACATGGCAAAGCCTCTGTCCAGCCCTAAATCTGTCCTGAAACTGAACATGTCAAAGCCTCTGTCCAGCCCTAAATCTGTCCTGAAACTGAACACAAATGTCCAGCTAAATCTGTCCTGAAACCTCTGTCCAGCCCTAAATCTGTCCTGAAACTGAACATGGCAAAGCCTCTGTCCAGCCCTGAATCTGTCCTGAAACTGAACATGTCAAAGCCTCTGTCCAGCCCTAAATCTGTCCTGAAACTGAACATGTCAAAGCCTCTGTCCAGCCCTAAATCTGTCCTGAAACTGAACATGTCAAAGCCTCTGTCCAGCCCTAAATCTGTCCTGAAACTGAACATGTCTTTCAGAATTCTCCCTCCAGTCTTCAACAGTCCTACTGTACTTTTGACCACAATGTCAGTTCACCTGAGAGCCATCTAATACATGGTACAGTTAGCCAACACAGAGATATATAGCACCATGTCAGTTCACCTGACAACCATCTAATACATGGTACAGTTAGCCAACACAGAGATATATACCACCATGTCAGTTCAACTGACAACCATCTAATACATGGTACAGTTAGCCAACACAGAGATATATACCACCATGTCAGTTCAACTGAGAGCCATCGAAAACATTGTTGTACAGTTAGCCAACACAGAGATATATACCACCATGTCATTTGAAATGTGTTGTTCTCAGTCAAGTGTGCCGTGCCACACACCTAATTAACATTCCTTTAATCTGTATTCATTATATACATCAATATATACATTATTCTGTGTGCTTAAATTAACAGTATATTTAGCATATACACCCAGCGTAATTTAAATACATAATTGTTATTATTGTTATTGTTATTATTATTATTAAAAGTAACTATTATCGTTATGATTAAATGCTGATTATATATTATAATCAAATTGTAATAGTAACAATACTTATTAATGAATTAATCCAATACTTTTTCTTATTATAATTATATGTGATACTATAACAACGTATCCTTCTACCTCAATAACTGCTAATTGGAGACATCTTCCACTTTGAAATGTATATCCCACTCTGTTATTATGGCATATAAAAAACAACCAATATTCTCCTTTTAACTGGTGATTACTCTAGTCAGATAACAGTGAAACAGTGTATTATACCAGAGGTCCGTGTGGTTACTTGAGGACACAGCTATAAGCCAGTATAGAGTGGACAGGACCTCTGGTGGGGCTGACGCGGCAGTAGGCAGTGGTGATGTAGGAGGACGGAGCTAACGGCAGGGGGCAGTATCTCATCTAGCCTGGAGAGATCACAACATACCTCTCTCTCTCTCTCTCTCAACTGTACAGTACAGTCAGTCTCTAGGCAGGCCAGACCTCCTGTAAACCTGTTCTACTCTGTTCTGTTGTATACTATACCAGCAGTATATTCCTCTGTTCTGTTGTATAATATACCAGCAGTATATTCCTCTGTTCTGTTGTATACTATACCAGCAGTATATTCCTCTGTTCTGTTGTATACTATACCAGCAGTATATTCCTCTGTTCTGTTGTATACTATACCAGCAGTATATTCCTCTGTTCTGTTGTATACTATACCAGCAGTATATTCCTCTGTTCTGTTGTATAATATACCAGCAGTATATTCCTCTGTTCTGTTGTATAATATACCAGCAGTATATTCCTCTGTTCTGTTGTATAATATACCAGCAGTATATTCCTCTGTTCTGTTGTATACTATACCAGCAGTATATTCCTCTGTTCTGTTGTATACTATACCAGCAGTATATTCCTCTGTTCTGTTGTATACTATACCAGCAGTATATTCCTCTGTTCTGTTGTATACTATACCAGCAGTATATTCCTCTGTTCTGTTGTATACTATACCAGCAGTATATTCCTCTGTTCTGTTGTATACTATACCAGCAGTATATTCCTCTGTTCTGTTGTATAATATACCAGCAGTATATTCCTCTGTTCTGTTGTATACTATACCAGCAGTATATTCCTCTGTTCTGTTGTATACTATACCAGCAGTATATTCCTCTGTTCTGTTGTATACTATACCAGCAGTATATTCCTCTGTTCTGTTGTATACTATACCAGCAGTATGTTCCTCTGTTCTGTTGTATAATATACCAGCAGTATATTCCTCTGTTCTGTTGTATACTATACCAGCAGTATATTCCTCTGTTCTGTTGTATAATATACCAGCAGTATATTCCTCTGTTCTGTTGTATACTATACCAGCAGTATATTCCTCTGTTCTGTTGTATACTATACCAGCAGTATATTCCTCTGTTCTGTTGTATAATATACCAGCAGTATATTCCTGTGTTCTGTTGTATACTATACCAGCAGTATATTCCTCTGTTCTGTTGTATAATATACCAGCAGTACAATCCTCTGTTGTGTTATGTTGTGGTACGTTGTGTTGTAATGTATTGTGGTATGTTGTATTGTGGAATGTTGTGGTGTGTTGTGGTATGTTGTGTTGTGTTGTGGTATGTTGTGTTGTGGTATGTTGTGTTGTGATGTGTTGTGGTATGTTGTGTTGTGGTATGTTGTGTTGTAGTATGTTGTGTTGTGGTATGTTGTGTTGTAGTATGTTGTGTTGTGTTGTGGTATGTTGTGTTGTGGTATGTTGTGTTGTAGTATGTTGTGTTGTGTTGTGGTATGTTGTGTTGTGGTATGTTGTGTTGTAGTATGTTGTGTTGTGTTGTGGTATGTTGTGTTGTGGTATGTTATGTTGTGTTGTAGTATGTTGTGTTGTGTTGTGGTATGTTGTGTTGTGGTATGTTGTACATACCACAACACAACATACCACAACACAACATACCACAACACAACATACCACAACACAACACAACATACTACAACACAACATACCACAACACAACATACCACAATAAAACAGACAGCTACATACTACAACACAACATACCACAACACAACATACCACAACACAACATGTGGTACAACACAACATGTGGTAACACAACATACCACAACACAACATACCACACAACACAACACAACATACTACAACACAACATACCACAACACAACATACCACAACACAACACAACATACTACAACACAACATACCACAACACAACACAACATACTACAACACAACATACCACAACACAACATACTACAACACAACATACCACAACACAACATACCACAACACAACACAACATACTACAACACAACATAGACCATTGTCTGTTTTATTGTGGTATGTTTGTTGTGGTATGTTGTGTTGTGGTATGTTGTGTTGTTGTGTGTTGCTGTCTGTTTTGTTGTGGTATGTTGTGTTGTGTTGTGTTGTGTTCTGGTATGTTGTGTTGTTGTCTGTTTTATTGTGGTATGTTGTGTTGTGTTCTGGTATGTTGTGTTGTGGTATGTTGTGTTGTGGTATGTTGTGTTGCTGTCTGTTTTGTTGTGGTATGTTGTGTTGTGTTCTGGTATGTTGTGTTGTGGTATGTTGTGTTGTGGTATGTTGTGTTGTTGTCTGTTTTATTGTGGTATGTTGTGTTGTGGTATGTTGTGTTGTGTTGTAGTATGTTGTGTTGTAGTATGTTGTGTTGTGGTATGTTGTGTTGTGGTATGTTGTGTTGTGGTATGTTGTGTTGTGGCTGTTGTGTTGTGGTATGTTGTGTTGTAGTATGTTGTGTTGTGTTGTGGTATGTTGTGTTGTGGCTGTTGTGTTGTGGTATGTTGTGTTGTAGTATGTTGTGTTGTTTTGTGGTATGTTGGTGTCTGTTTAATTGTGGTATGTTTGTTGTGGTATGTTGTGTTGTGGTGTGTTGCTGTCTGTTTTGTTGTGGTATGTTGTGTTGTGGTATGTTGTGTTGTGGTATGTTGTGTTGTGTTGTAGTATATTGTGTTGTATAGTCTTGAGGTATGTTGTGTTGTGTTGTAGTATATTGTGTTGTATAGTCTTGCGGTATGTTGTGTTGTTTTTTGGTATGTTGTGTTGTGTTGTATTGTGGTATGTTCTAACAACCTACTAGAACTACTAAGGACATGGTGACCTCTGGTGGACAACCAGAGTCTTACATAACCAGAGACTTTCTGTCAGACTATTCGACACAGACTGATCGGGCGATTTCAACAGATTGAGACGACAAAGACATACGAGCGTAAATATGTACTTTGCATTACTAAATCCAAATTTGTGGTTGTTGGGGGGCTAAATATCCATATTTACGATGAGTGTATTATTCAACTGTATGTGCGGTAGTTGAATTCCTTTGTCTCTCCTTCTCCCGCTCTTTCTTTCCCCACCCCTTTTCTTAAGTAACCAGCCATCATATCAGGTTAGTCCACTAGGGACTTTTCATTGTGTACCAAGCGTCATATCAGGTTAGTCCACTAGGGACTTTTCATTGTGTACCAAGCGTCATATCAGGTTAGTCCACTAGGGACTTTTCATTGTGTACCAAGCATCATATCAGGTTCATTGCTTTATGTTAATGTTCAATACTATACCGTGTGTGTTTATTTATTTCTGTGTGAATATTTCATTATCTAGTAAATACATAATTAAGCCAATTTCTGTAAGCTGATTCATCATGGAGACAAGGGTTTGTGCAAATGTATAGGAGGATATTACGGCATTCAAAATGAGACTGAAATAGGATCATATGATTGATGGATGACAGATTGAATATTGAGATATTCTGATATTCTTGAGTTAAATCGAGAAACAGTAACTTGTTCAATAAACTTTTTTATTCACCGTATTTCCAGTGGTGACAGAGATTGATACTTAGTTAATCGTCGAATAGCCGCCATTGCATCAAATCAACTCAATCAAATCAAATTGTATTAGTCACATGTTCCGAATACAACAGGTATTCGGGAAAACAGGTATACCTTAGAGTGAAATGGTTACGTACTAACCAACAATGCAGTTTTAAAAAATGTATGAATAAGAATAAGAAATACAGTGGGGAGAACAAGTATTTGATACACTGCCGATTTTGCAGGCTTTCCTACTTACAAAGTATGTAGAGGTCTGTAATTTTTATCATAGGTACACTTCAACTGTGAGAGACGGAATCTAAAACAAAAATACAGAAAATCACATTGTATGATTTTTAAGTAATTAATTAGCATTTTATTGCATGACATAAGTATTTGATACATCAGAAAAGCAGAACTTAATATTTGGTACAGAAACCTTTGTTTGCAATTACAGAGATCATACGTTTCCTGTAGTTCTTGACCAGGTTTGCACACACTGCAACAGGGATTTTGGCCCACTCCTCCATACAGACATTCTCCAGATCATTCCAGATCATCAGCTCCCTCCAAAGATTTTCTATTGGGTTCAGGCGTGGAGACTGGCTAGGCCACTCCAGGACCTTGAGATGCTTCTTACGGAGCCACTCCTTAGTTGCCCTGGCTGTGTGTTTCGGGTCGTTGTCATGCTGGAAGACCCAGCCACGACCCATCTTCAATGCTCTTGCTGAGGGAAGGAGGTTGTTGGCCAAGATCTCGCGATACATGGCCCCATCCATCCTCCCCTCAATACGGTGCAGTCGTCCTGTCCCCTTTGCATAAAAGCATCCCCAAAGAATGATGTTTCCACCTCCATGCTTCACGGTTGGGATGGTGTTCTTGGGGTTGTACTCATCCTTCTTCTTCCTCCAAACACGGCGGGTGGAGTTTAGACCACGTGCAGTAGCAGAGAGAACAGCCTATGACTAGGGTTGCTGGAATGGGCCGTACGCAGTACCCTCTGTAGTGCCTTGCGGTTGGAGGCCAAGCAGTTGCCTAAGGGGGAATAGGTTTTGACGTGCCCTCTTCACCACTGACTTGGTTTGCTTCGACCATGTTAGTTTGTTGGTGATGTGGACACCAAGGAACTTGGAGCTCTCAACGTGCTCCACTACAGCTCCGTCAATGAGAATGGGGGCGTGCTCGGTCCTCTTTTTCCTGTAGTCCACAATCATCTCCTTTGTCTTGATCACGTTGAGGGAGAGGTTGTTATCCTGGCACCACATGGCCAGGTCTCTTACCTCCTCCCTATAGGCTGTCTCGTCGTCGTCGGAGATCAGGCCTACCACTGTTGTGTCATAACTGTAGCAACAGAGATATGACATTGCTATCCCATGTTAGCCATACTGATAATATGATACTATCAAGAGCAGTTTGCGGTTTCCTTTTTCCTTCATCTTGTTCAATTGTTGCCATGCATCTGCAAATTAGATTGCTCAGATGTGCGAGTGCCTTTTGAATTTTGTATAGCCATACTGATAATACCACAACATTGTGCTAGCAGTTAGCTGGTAACCCATATACAATGATATTACCACAACATTATGCCAGCAGTTAGCAGGTAACCCATATACACTGATAATACAACAACATTGTGCCAGCGGCTAGCTGGTAACTCATATACACTGATAATACAACAACATTGTGCTAGCAGCTAGCTGGTAACTCATATACACTGATAATACAACAACATTGTGTTAGCAGCTAGCTGGTAACTCATATACACTGATAATACCACAACATTGTGCTAGCAGCTAGCTGGTAACTCATATACACTGATAATACAACAACATTGTGTTAGCAGCTAGCTGGTAACTCATATACACTGATAATACAACAACATTGTGCTAGCAGCTAGCTGGTAACTCATATACACTGATAATACAACAACATTGTGCTAGCAGCTAGCTGGTAACTCATATACACTGATAATACAACAACATTGTGCTAACAGCTAGCTGGTAACTCATATACACTGATAATACAACAACATTGTGCTAGCAGCTAGCTGGTAACTCATATACACTGATAATACAACAACATTGTGCTAACAGCTAGCTGGTAACTCATATACACTGATAATACAACAACATTGTGCTAACAGCTAGCTGGTAACTCATATACACTGATAATACAACAACATTGTGCTAGCAGCTAGCTGGTAAATCATATACACTGATAATACAACAACATTGTGCTAGCAGCTAGCTGGTAACTCATATACACTGATAATACAACAACATTGTGCTAGCAGTTAGCTGGTAACTCATATACACTAATAATACAACAACATTGTGCTAGCAGCTAGCTGGTAACTCATATACACTGATAATACAACAACATTGTGCTAGCAGCTAGCTGGTAACCCATATAGAGGATGCATACAGAATGCTCCATTTCACAGTTTAGAGTCTCCAGGCCTCAGAATGACTTGCAGACATTCCATGTCTGTGTTAACTTGTAACTGTGTTATCCACAGCAATGCAGCTTCAGAGAGAATATCACAAAACAATTCTCATTTTATTGGAAAACAAAAACATGGTAAAAGCTTGACTTGTGAGTGCTGTTCATTATAATGTGATGTGTGTGTCTGGACGTGACCCTGCTAAGAGTTTATGCGTATTCTTCTTCTCCGGATGTGGAGAAAATGTCTTTGGTGTTGTACAATGGGGCCTGGGGGGTGTAGAAGGGGAGGGGGTGGCGACAGACTGGTATGCTGCTCTCTTCCATAGTCCTAATCAGCAGCCGTCCATGTGTTTGGCAAAACAGGGCTTTCAAATCATTCCCTCGCCCCAAGTTTAAAACCCAAAGCACCATCACTTTGTAAATGGGTACCTTACGGTGAGAAAAGCTGAGGTCTACAATGTGAAGTGGAACATGGCACAGCCCTGCTCGGATTGCTTAGAACCTCCGGGTTCCACTGCCAACCCTGCCACCAAGCATGCTCACAGTCAATTTGTTTAACATGTTACTAAAGATATGCATGTTTAGCAAACCATTTTATGGGACGAGCAACAAACTGATGAGACGTGAAGTATTTTATATAACATAGAACAATATACTGATGTAATTTTAAAACAGAACAATATACTGATGTAATATTAAAACAGAACAATATACTGATGTAATATTAACACAGAACAATATACTGATGTAATATTAAAACAGAACAATATACTGATGTAATATTAAAACAGAACAATATACTGATGTAATATTAACACAGAACAATATACTGATGTAATATTAAAACACAACAATATACTGATGTAATATTAACACAGAACAATATACTGATGTAATATTAACACAGAACAATATACTGATGTAATATTAACACAGAACAATATACTGATGTAATATTAAAACAGAACAATATACTGATGTAATATTAAAACAGAACAATATACTGATGTAATATTAAAACAGAACAATATACTGATGTAATATTAACACAGAACAATATACTGATGTAATATTAACACAGAACAATATACTGATGTAATATTAAAACAGAACAATATACTGATGTAATATTAAAACAGAACAATATACTGATGTAATATTAAAACAGAACAATATACTGATGTAATATTAAAACAGAACAATATACTGATGTAATATTAACACAGAACAATATACTGATGTAATATTAAAACAGAACAATATACTGATATAATATTAACACAGAACAATCTACTGATGTAATATTAAAACAGAACAATATACTGATATAATATTAACACAGAACAATATACTGATATAATATTAACACAGAACAATATACTGATGTAATATTAAAACAGAACAATATACTGATATAATATTAACACAGAACAATCTACTGATGTAATATTAAAACAGAACAATATACTGATGTAATATTAAAACAGAACAATATACTGATGTAATATTAAAACAGAACAATATACTGATGTAATATTAAAACAGAACAATATACTGATGTAATATTAACACAGAACAATCTACTGATGTAATATTAACACAGAACAATCTACTGATGTAATATTAAAACAGAACAATATACTGATGTAATATTAACACAGAACAATATACTGATGTAATATTAAAACAGAACAATATACTGATGTAATATTAACACAGAACAATATACTGATGTAATATTCAGATTCTTAGAAGACTATTCCTAATAGATGAAACAATTATCCAAATGATGCTACATTGTGATCAGAGCTATTTTGTTTTAAACAATTACAACAATTGCTTTCCTGTAACAAAGGGGCTTAAGAATTTGTTTGATGAAAATAGTTAAAAAAACTAAAACCATTCAGGACAAATATGGGAAATGTTTTGTGCTCTGATCTGGTCGATCCTCTGAGAACACAGTTGAGCTATGTCATGTTGAAGTAAGCCACAGCCCAATAATCTGGGGGTCAGCAATGCCGGCACAACGAGAGGTATGTGAGGTAGAAAACCTCACAAATGACTGAAAATATGTGTAGCATTTTTGTGCAGCATGGGTTTCAAACACACAGTCATCCAGACGGTTTGATTGATCAACCAAATGAGTCACCTGAAATCAAAGGGAAAGAAAAGGAGAAACAATTTGAAATGTCTTCCCCTTTCAGGTGTCTCTATAACCATGCTGAAGCAGATAGGGTTCCCTAGAAAGAGCCTGCTGACAGCTACTGTCACCGGGCTCTGTCGGCTTTGACCTGGCCCTGATAGGGTTACTGTCGGCTAATCCACACTGACCTTGGTGGGGCTGTCAATGAGGAAGCTATTGTACAGTTTGGACAACTGAACATTATGAGAATGCTGACATATGATGTCTGTATGGGTGTCACACCCACTGTGTTGTTGTGTTATGGGGTGGTAGTATGTCTGAGACTGTGTTGTTGTGTTATGGGGTGGTAGTATGTCTGGGACTGTGTTGTTGTGTTATGGGGTAGTAGTATGTCTGGGACTGTGTTGTTGTGTTATGGGGTGGTAGTATGTCTGGGACTGTGTTGTTGTGTTATGGGGTAGTATGTCTGGGACTGTGTTGTTTTGTTATGGGGTAGTATGTCTGAGACTGTGTTGTTGTGTTATGGGGTGGTAGTATGTCTGGGACTGTGTTGTTGTGTTATGGGGTAGTATGTCTGGGACTGTGTTGTTGTGTTATGGGGTGGTAGTATGTCTGGGACTGTGTTGTTGTGTTATGGGGTAGTATGTCTGGGACTGTGTTGTTGTGTTATGGGGTGGTAGTATGTCTGGGACTGTGTTGTTGTGTTATGGGGTAGTATGTCTGGGACTGTGTTGTTGTGTTATGGGGTAGTATGTCTGGGACTGTGTTGTTGTGTTATGGGGTAGTATGTCTGGGACTGTGTTGTTGTGTTATGGGGTGGTAGTATGTCTGGGACTGTGTTGTTGTCTGGGACTGTGTTGTTGTGTTATGGGGTGGTAGTATGTCTGGGACTGTGTTGTTGTGTTATGGGGTAGTATGTCTGGGACTGTGTTGTTGTGTTATGGGGTGGTAGTATGTCTGGGACTGTGTTGTTGTGTTCTGGGGTGGTAGTATGTCTGGGACTGTGTCGTTGTGTTATGGGGTGGTAGTATGTCTGGGACTGTGTTGTTGTGTTATGGGGTGGTAATATGTCTGGGACTGTGTTGTTGTGTTATGGGGTGGTAGTATGTCTGGGACTGTGTTGTTGTGTTATGGGGTGGTAGTATGTCTGGGACTGTGTTGTTGTGTTATGGGGTGGTAGTATGTCTGGGACTGTGTTGTTGTGTTATGGGGTGGTAGTATGTCTGGGACTGTGTTGTTGTGTTATGGGGTGGTAGTATGTCTGGGACTGTGTTGTTGTGTTATGGGGTGGTAGTATGTCTGGGACTGTGTTGTTGTGTTATGGGGTGGTAGTATGTCTGGGACTGTGTTGTTGTGTTATGGGGTGGTAGTATGTCTGGGACTGTGTTGTTGTGTTATGGGGGGTAGTATGTCTGGGACTGTGTTGTTGTGTTATGGGGTGGTAGTGGGATGTCTGGGACTGTGTTGTTGTGTTATGGGGTGGTAGTATGTCTGGGACTGTGTTGTTGTGTTATGGGGTGGTAGTATGTCTGGGACTGTGTTGTTGTGTTATGGGGTGGTAGTATGTCTGGGACTGTGTTGTTGTGTTATGGGGTGGTAGTATGTCTGGGACTGTGTTGTTGTGTTATGGGGTGGTAGTATGTCTGGGACTGTGTTGTTGTGTTATGGGGTGGTAGTATGTCTGGGACTGTGTTGTTGTGTTATGGGGTGGTAGTATGTCTGGGACTGTGTTGTTGTGTTATGGGGTGGTAGTATGTCTGGGACTGTGTTGTTGTGTTATGGGGTGGTAGTATGTCTGGGACTGTGTTGTTGTGTTATGGGGTGGTAGTATGTCTGGGACTGTGTTGTTGTGTTATGGGGTGGTAGTATGTCTGGGACTGTGTTGTTGTGTTATGGGGTGGTAGTATGTCTGGGACTGTGTTGTTGTGTTATGGGGTGGTAGTATGTCTGGGACTGTGTTGTTGTGTTATGGGGTGGTAGTATGTCTGGGACTGTGTTGTTGTTGTGTTATGGGGTGGGGTAGTATGTCTGGGACTGTGTTGTTGTGTTATGGGGTGGTAGTATGTCTGGGACTGTGTTGTTGTGTTATGGGGTGGTAGTATGTCTGGGACTGTGTTGTTGTGTTATGGGGTAGTATGTCTGGGACTGTGTTGTTGTGTTATGGGGTGGTAGTATGTCTGGGACTGTGTTGTTGTGTTATGGGGTGGTAGTATGTCTGGGACTGTGTTGTTGTGTTATGGGGTGGTAGTATGTCTGGGACTGTGTTGTTGTGTTATGGGGTAGTATGTCTGGGACTGTGTTGTTGTGTTATGGGGTGGTAGTATGTCTGGGACTGTGTTGTTGTGTTATGGGGTGGTAGTATGTCTGGGACTGTGTTGTTGTGTTATGGGGTGGTAGTATGTCTGGGACTGTGTTGTTGTGTTATGGGGTGGTAGTATGTCTGGGACTGTGTTGTTGTGTTATGGGGTGTAGTATGTCTGGGACTGTGTTGTTGTGTTATGGGGTGGTAGTATGTCTGGGACTGTGTTGTTGTGTTATGGGGTGGTAGTATGTCTGGGACTGTGTTGTTGTGTTATGGGGTGGTAGTATGTCTGGGACTGTGTTGTTGTGTTATGGGGTGGTAGTATGTCTGGGACTGTGTTGTTGTGTTATGGGGTGGTAGTATGTCTGGGACTGTGTTGTTGTGTTATGGTAGTATGTCTGGGACTGTGTTGTTGTGTTATGGGGTGGTAGTATGTCTGGGACTGTGTTGTTGTGTTATGGGGTGGTAGTATGTCTGGGACTGTGTTGTTGTGTTATGGGGTGGTAGTATGTCTGGGACTGTGTTGTTGTGTTATGGGGTGGTAGTATGTCTGGGACTGTGTTGTTGTGTTATGGGGGGTAGTATGTCTGGGACTGTGTTGTTGTGTTATGGGGTGGTAGTATGTCTGGGACTGTGTTGTTGTGTTATGGGGTGGTAGTATGTCTGGGACTGTGTTGTTGTGTTATGGGGTGGTAGTATGTCTGGGACTGTGTTGTTGTGTTATGGGGTGGTAGTATGTCTGGGACTGTGTTGTTGTGTTATGGGGTGGTAGTATGTCTGGGACTGTGTTGTTGTGTTATGGGGTGGTAGTATGTCTGGGACTGTGTTGTTGTGTTATGGGGTGGTAGTATGTCTGGGACTGTGTTGTTGTGTTATGGGGTGGTAGTATGTCTGGGACTGTGTTGTTGTGTTATGGGGGGTAGTATGTCTGGGACTGTGTTGTTGTGTTATGGGGGGTAGTATGTCTGGGACTGTGTTGTTGTGTTATGGGGTGGTAGTATGTCTGGGACTGTGTTGTTTGTTGTGTTATGGGGTGTGTTAGTATGTCTGGGACTGTGTTGTTGTGTTATGGGGTGGTAGTATGTCTGGGACTGTGTTGTTGTGTTATGGGGTGGTAGTATGTCTGGGACTGTGTTGTTGTGTTATGGGGTGGTAGTATGTCTGGGACTGTGTTGTTGTGTTATGGGGTGGTAGTATGTCTGGGACTGTGTTGTTGTGTTATGGGGGGGTGGTCTAGTATGTCTGGGACTGTGTTGTTGTGTTATGGGGTGGTAGTATGTCTGGGACTGTGTTGTTGTGTTATGGGGTGGTAGTATGTCTGGGACTGTGTTGTTGTGTTATGGGGTGGTAGTATGTCTGGGACTGTGTTGTTGTGTTATGGGGTGGTAGTATGTCTGGGACTGTGTTGTTGTGTTATGGGGTGGTAGTATGTCTGGGACTGTGTTGTTGTGTTATGGGGTGGTAGTATGTCTGGGACTGTGTTGTTGTGTTATGGGGTGGTAGTATGTCTGGGACTGTGTTGTTGTGTTATGGGGTGGTAGTATGTCTGGGACTGTGTTGTTGTGTTATGGGGTGGTAGTATGTCTGGGACTGTGTTGTTGTGTTATGGGGTGGTAGTATGTCTGGGACTGTGTTGTTGTGTTATGGGGTGGTAGTATGTCTGGGACTGTGTTGTTGTGTTATGGGGTGGTAGTATGTCTGGGACTGTGTTGTTGTGTTATGGGGTGGTAGTATGTCTGGGACTGTGTTGTTGTGTTATGGGGTGGTAGTATGTCTGGGACTGTGTTGTTGTGTTATGGGGTGGTAGTATGTCTGGGACTGTGTTGTTGTGTTATGGGGTGGTAGTATGTCTGGGACTGTGTTGTTGTGTTATGGGGTGGTAGTATGTCTGGGACTGTGTTGTTGTGTTATGGGGTGGTAGTATGTCTGGGACTGTGTTGTTGTGTTATGGGGTGGTAGTATGTCTGGGACTGTGTTGTTGTGTTGGGATGGGGTGGTAGTATGTCTGGGACTGTGTTGTTGTGTTATGGGGTGGTAGTATGTCTGGGACTGTGTTGTTGTGTTATGGGGTGGTAGTATGTCTGGGACTGTGTTGTTGTGTTATGGGGTGGTAGTATGTCTGGGACTGTGTTGTTGTGTTATGGGGTGGTAGTATGTCTGGGACTGTGTTGTTGTGTTATGGGGTGGTAGTATGTCTGGGACTGTGTTGTTGTGTTATGGGGTGGTAGTATGTCTGGGACTGTGTTGTTGTGTTATGGGGTGGTAGTATGTCTGGGACTGTGTTGTTGTGTTATGGGGTGGTAGTATGTCTGGGACTGTGTTGTTGTGTTATGGGGTGGTAGTATGTCTGGGACTGTGTTGTTGTGTTATGGGGTGGTAGTATGTCTGGGACTGTGTTGTTGTGTTGGGATGGGTGTTATGGGGGTAGTATGTCTGGGACTGTGTTGTTGTGTTATGGGGTGGTAGTATGTCTGGGACTGTGTTGTTGTGTTATGGGGTGGTAGTATGTCTGGGACTGTGTTGTTGTGTTATGGGGTGGTAGTATGTCTGGGACTGTGTTGTTGTGTTATGGGGTGGTAGTATGTCTGGGACTGTGTTGTTGTGTTATGGGGTGGTAGTATGTCTGGGACTGTGTTGTTGTGTTATGGGGTGGTAGTATGTCTGGGACTGTGTTGTTGTGTTATGGGGTGGTAGTATGTCTGGGACTGTGTTGTTGTGTTATGGGGTGGTAGTATGTCTGGGACTGTGTTGTTGTGTTATGGGGTGGTAGTATGTCTGGGACTGTGTTGTTGTGTTATGGGGTGGTAGTATGTCTGGGACTGTGTTGTTGTGTTATGGGGTGGTAGTATGTCTGGGACTGTGTTGTTGTGTTATGGGGTGGTAGTATGTCTGGGACTGTGTTGTTGTGTTATGGGGTGGTAGTATGTCTGGGACTGTGTTGTTGTGTTATGGGGTGGTAGTATGTCTGGGACTGTGTTGTTGTGTTATGGGGTGGTAGTATGTCTGGGACTGTGTTGTTGTGTTATGGGGTGGTAGTATGTCTGGGACTGTGTTGTTGTGTTATGGGGTGGTAGTATGTCTGGGACTGTGTTATGGGGTTGTATGTCTGGGACTGTGTTGGTGTTATGGGGTGGTAGTATGTCTGGGACTGTGTTGTTGTGTTATGGGGTGGTAGTATGTCTGGGACTGTGTTGTTGTGTTATGGGGTGGTAGTATGTCTGGGACTGTGTTGTTGTGTTATGGGGTGGTAGTATGTCTGGGACTGTGTTGTTGTGTTATGGGGTGGTAGTATGTCTGGGACTGTGTTGTTGTGTTATGGGGTGGTAGTATGTCTGGGACTGTGTTGTTGTGTTATGGGGTGGTAGTATGTCTGGGACTGTGTTGTTGTGTTATGGGGGGTAGTATGTCTGGGACTGTGTTGTTGTGTTATGGGGTGGTAGTATGTCTGGGACTGTGTTTGTTGTGTTCTGGGGGGGGGTAGTATGTCTGGGACTGTGTTGTTGTGTTATGGGGTGGTAGTATGTCTGGGACTGTGTTGTTGTGTTATGGGGTGGTAGTATGTCTGGGACTGTGTTGTTGTGTTATGGGGTGGTAGTATGTCTGGGACTGTGTTGTTGTGTTATGGGGTGGTAGTATGTCTGGGACTGTGTTGTTGTGTTATGGGGTGGTAGTATGTCTGGGACTGTGTTGTTGTGTTATGGGGTGGTAGTATGTCTGGGACTGTTGTTGTGTTATGGGGTGTTATGGTTGTTGTGTTATAGTAGTATGTCTGGGACTGTGTTGTTGTGTTATGGGGTGGTAGTATGTCTGGGACTGTGTTGTTGTGTTATGGGGTGGTAGTATGTCTGGGACTGTGTTGTTGTGTTATAGTATGTCTGGGACTGTGTTGTTGTGTTATGGGGTGGTAGTATGTCTGGGACTGTGTTGTTAGTGACTGTGTTATGGGGTGGTAGTATGTCTGGGACTGTGTTGTTGTGTTATGGGGTGGTAGTATGTCTGGGACTGTGTTGTTGTGTTATGGGGTGGTAGTATGTCTGGGACTGTGTTGTTGTGTTATGGGGTGGTAGTATGTCTATGTCTGGGACTGTGTCTGGGACTGTTGTGTTATGGGGTGGTAGTATGTCTGGGACTGTGTTGTTGTGTTATGGGGTGGTAGTATGTCTGGGACTGTGTTGTTGTGTTATGGGGTGGTAGTATGTCTGGGACTGTGTTGTTGTGTTATGGGGTGGTAGTATGTCTGGGACTGTGTTGTTGTGTTATGGGGTGGTAGTATGTCTGGGACTGTGTTGTTGTGTTATGGGGTGGTAGTATGTCTGGGACTGTGTTGTTGTGTTATGGGGTGGTAGTATGTCTGGGACTGTGTTGTTGTGTTATGGGGTGGTAGTATGTCTGGGACTGTGTTGTTGTGTTATGGGGTGGTAGTATGTCTGGGACTGTGTTGTTGTGTTATGGGGTGGTAGTATGTCTGGGACTGTGTTGTTGTGTTATGGGGTGGTAGTATGTCTGGGACTGTGTTGTTGTGTTATGGGGTGGTAGTATGTCTGGGACTGTGTTGTTGTGTTATGGGGTGGTAGTATGTCTGGGACTGTGTTGTTGTGTTATGGGGTGGTAGTATGTCTGGGACTGTGTTGTTGTGTTATGGGGTGGTAGTATGTCTGGGACTGTGTTGTTGTGTTATGGGGTGGTAGTATGTCTGGGACTGTGTTGTTGTGTTATGGGGTGGTAGTATGTCTGGGACTGTGTTGTTGTGTTATGGGGTGGTATGTCTGGGACTGTGTTGTTGTGTTATGGGGTGGTAGTATGTCTTTGACTGTGTTGTTGTGTTATGGGGTGGTAGTATGTCTGGGACTGTGTTGTTGTGTTATGGGGTGGTAGTATGTCTGGGACTGTGTTGTTGTGTTCTGGGGTGGTAGTATGTCTGGGACTGTGTTGTTGTGTTATGGGGTGGTAGTATGTCTGGGACTGTGTTGTTGTGTTATGGGGTGGTAGTATGTCTGGGACTGTGTTGTTGTGTTATGGGGTGGTAGTATGTCTGGGACTGTGTTGTTGTGTTATGGGGTGGTAGTATGTCTGGGACTGTGTTGTTGTGTTATGGGGTGGTAGTATGTCTGGGACTGTGTTGTTGTGTTATGGGGTAGTATGTCTGGGACTGCAAATAAACCAAATTTGAGCAGAAGAAAGGTGACTCAGTAGCCATTTAAAGTGTCTACTGAGAAGCTTAGTTTGCATCTCAGGGTTCAAAAGTTCCGATGTTGTGTTGGAGGGCTTAAATGACATAAATTAAGCAGGGTTCCTCAACTGGTAGCCAGCGGGCCCGGGTGGATTTATTTGGCCAAGTTTTTTGAGCATAAATGGATTTTAAAAAACATTATGGGGGTTGAATTGTCATTGTTGGACATAAAAGACCGTAAAAACAGCTGGAATTCAGCTCCAATTGATTTTAATTGAGGAAATCTGTTCCCATAATAGAGAGACAAATAATAATAATGAACAATAATTGGTTGGATTTATACTCAGCACTTCTCCACCAGCTGAGATACTCAAAGCGCCTTACATAGTAAGGGGAAACTCACCAGCACGGTGACCATTTTTGTGCCACAATTCTCATGTCACATCAGCTATCAGTTGGAGAGGTGAGGAGTGATACAGTTGAAGTCTGACGTTTACATACACCTTAGCCAAATACAATTAAAATCAGTTTTTCACAATTCCTGACATTTAATCCTAGTAAAAAGTCCCTGTCTTAGGTCAGTTAGGATCACCACTTCATTTTAAGAATGGGAAATGTCAGAATAATAGTAGAGAGAATGATTTATTTCAGCTTTTCTTTCTTTCATCACATTCACAGCGGGTCAGAAGTTTACAGACACTCTATTAGTATTTGGTTTCATTGCCTTTAAATAGTTTAACTTGGGTCAAACGTTTCAGGTAGCCTTCCACAAGCTTCCCACAATAAATTGGGTGAATTTTGTCCCATTCCTCCTGACAGAGCTGCTGTAACAGAGTCAGGTTTGTAGGCCTCCTTGCTCTCACATGCTTTTTCAGTTCTGCCCACAGAATTTCTATAGGATTGAGGTCAGTGCTTTGTGATGGCCACTCCAGTACCTTGACTTTGTTGTCCTTAAGCCATTTTGCCACAACTTTGGAAGTTGTCCATTTGGAAGACCTATTTGAGCTTTAACTCCTGACTGATGTCTTGAGATGTTGCTTCAAAATATCCACGTAATTTTCCTCCTCATGAAGCCATCTATTTTGTGAAGTGCACCAGTCCCTCCTGCAGCAAAGCACCCCCACAACATGATGCTGCCACCGCCGTGCTTCACGGTTGGGATGGTGTTCTTCAGCTTGCAAGCGTCCTCCTTTTTCCTCCAAACATAACAATGGTCATTATGGCCAAACAGTTCTATTTTTGTTTTATCAGACCAGAGGACATTTCTCCAAAAAGTATTATCTTTGTCCCCATGTACAGTTGCAAACCGTAGTCTGGCTTTTTTATGATGGTTTTGGAGCAGTGGCTTCTTCCTTGCTGAGCGGCCTTTCAGGTTATGTCAACATAGGACTAGTTTTACTGTGGATATAGATACTTATGTACCTGTTTCCTCCAGCATCTTCACAAGGTCCTTGTAAAATAGTGTATGTAAACTTCTGACCCACTGAAATTGTGATACAGTGAATTATAAGTGAAATAATCTGTCTGTAAACAATTGTTGGAAAAATTACTTGTGTCATGCACGAAGTAGATCTCCTAAACAACTTGCCAAAACTATAGTTTGTTAACAAGAAATGTGTTGTGTGGATGAAAAACTAGTTTTAATGACTCCAACTGTATATTGGGCAAAAAAAACTAGGACCATGTTCTCCACTCTATCGAAGCCTGAATCTAAGGGTGGTCTTTCCCTTCCCTGCCTTAAAAGGTACTACTGGTTTGCCCAAATCCACTACATGCTAACATGGATCACAAACAGACAAGACACAACGTGGATTCAGATAGAGGCCCAATCCTGTGGTTCATTGTCCCTACGCTCAATTATATTCATGAATAACTTTAGTGAAGTTTAGTAAAGTGGGCAACCTAGCAAAAAGCTTTGAGATTTACAGCACCCTACTAGCATGTAGGAAATATCCTGGTATTTCCACCCAGATATGCTCAAACTAGCCTTGCCAAAAGCCCTGAGTGATGCAACTAGCCTATAGTATGCAACCCAGACTTGCCAAAAGCCCTGAGTGATGCCAACTTTCATCTTTGGCATTCTCTAGGGATCCTGTTTCAGAACACAACTACACTGAAATCCTTTCTAGAGCTCTGCAGTGAATTCAACGTGCCAAGATATTTTATTTTAAATATCTTCAAATTAGACATGTCATTTCCTCATTCAGAGTGTCTTCATAGAGCTGGAGAATGTCTTTCATTGGAACGGACAGAGTGTCTTCATAGAGCTGGTGAGAGTCTTTCATTGGAACAGACAGAGTGTCTTCATAGAGCTGGTGAGTGTCTTTCATTGGAACAGACAGAGTGTCTTCATAGAGCTGGTGAGTGTCTTTCATTGGAACAGACAGAGTGTCTTCTTAGAGCTGGTGAGTGTCTTTCATTGGAACGGACAGAGTGTCTTCATAGAGCTGGTGAATGTCTTTCATTGGAACGGACAGAGTGTCTTCATAGAGCTGGTGAATGTCTTTCATTGGAACGGACAGAGTGTCTTCATAGAGCTGGTGAGAGTCTTTCATTGGAACAGACAGAGTGTCTTCATAGAGTTGGTGAGAGTCTTTCATTGGAACAGACAGTGTTTCATAGTTCTGGTGAGTGGAAGATGGTTAATGGTGAGAGGGAAAACCATGGATTTAAATCCTGACAACTTGCCCTACTGAGCAATTGTGTCTAAATTGTGAGGGAATTCTCAGGGTTGGAAATGTAGAGCAATACATCATCCGTTTAGAGCGGAATGTTGTGGTGAATGCTGCCTGCAGAAAAATACTTGGATTGCTCCTTATCAACTCTGCCAAAGGCACCGCCCCCAGCAAGTAGAGCAGGAGGGACAGAGAGTATCCTTGTCAAGCACATCCCATAGGGAATCTGTCAGCTTTCAGACCATTAGTAGTCACCATGGCATTTGGATGAAATTAGGGACCCATATTAGACTTTTCTCCACTCCATCCCGTCGAACACCGTCTCAGCCTCCAGTGAAGCCAAGAGGACAGGGGTGTGGAACACCGTCTCAGCCTCCAGTGAAGCCAGGAGGACAGGGGTGTGGAACACCGTCTCAGCCTCCAGTGAAGCCAGGAGGACAGGGGTGTGGAACACCGTCTCAGCCTCCAGTGAAGCCAGGAGGACAGGGGTGTGGAACACTGTCTCAGTCTCCAGTGAAGCCAGGAGGACAGGGGTGTGGAACACCGTCTCAGCCTCCAGTGAAGCCAGCAGGACAGGGGTGTGGAACACCGTCTCAGCCTCCAGTGAAGCCAGCAGGACAGGGATGTGGAACACCGTCTCAGCCTCCAGTGAAGCCAGGAGGACAGGGGTGTCAAACAATGTCTCAGCCTCCAGTGAAGCCAGCAGGACAGGGATGTGGAACACCGTCTCAGCCTCCAGTGAAGCCAGCAGGACAGGGGTGTGGAACACCGTCTCAGCCTCAAGTGAAGCCAGCAGGACAGGGATGTGGAACACCGTCTCAGCCTCCAGTGAAGACAGCAGGACAGGGATGTCGAACACCGTCTCAGCCTCCAGTGAAGCCAGGAGGACAGGGGTGTCGAACAACGTCTCAGCCTCCAGTGAAGCCAGCAGGACAGGGATGTGGAACACCGTCTCAGCCTCCAGTGAAGCCAGCAGGACAGGGGTGTGGAACACCGTCTCAGCCTCCAGTGAAGCCAGCAGGACAGGGATGTGGAACACCGTCTCAGCCTCCAGTGAAGACAGCAGGACAGGGGTGTGGAACACCGTCTCAGCCTCCAGTGAAGCCAGCAGGACAGGGATGTGGAACACCGTCTCAGCCTCCAGTGAAGCCAGTAAGACAGGGATGTGGAACACCTTCTCAGCCTCCAGTGAAGACAGCAGGACAGGGGTGTGGAACACCGTCTCAGCCTCCAGTGAAGCCAGCAGGACAGGGATGTGGAACACCGTCTCAGCCTCCAGTGAAGACAGCAGGACAGGGGTGTGGAACACCGTCTCAGCCTCCAGTGAAGACAGCAGGACAGGGGTGTGGAACACCGTCTCAGCCTCCAGTGAAGCCAGTAGAACAGGGATGTGGAACACCGTCTCAGCCTCCAGTGAAGCCAGCAGGACAGGGATGTGGAACACCATCTCAGCCTCCAGTGAAGCCAGTAGGACAGGGGTGTGGAACACCTTCTCAGCCTCCAGTGAAGCCAGCAGGACAGGGGTGTGGAATTCCTTCTCAGCCTCCAGTGAAGCCAGCAGGACAGGGGTGTGGAATTCCTTCTCAGCCTCCAGTGAAGCCAGTAGGACAGGGGTGTGGAACACCGGTTCAGCCTCCAGTGAAGACAGCAGGACAGGGGTGTGGAACACCTTCTCAGCCTCCAGCAAAGCCAGTAGGACAGGGATGTGGAACACCGTTTCAGCCTCCAGCAAAGCCAGTAGGACAGGGATGTGGAACACCATCTCAGCCTCCAACAAAGCCAGTAGGACAGGGGTGTGGAATTCCTTCTCAGCCTCTCAGTCTACCTACTGTAGATCTACGTAGCTGAGAGAGAGATAGGTCCTATAGTCTATATTAGACCTACTATCTCTCTCTCAGGTAAAATGTTAGTAGGTCTAATATAGACTATAGGACCTATCTCTCTCTCAGCTAAAACATTAGTAGGTCTACAGTAGGTTAGACTGTAGGACCTATCTCTCTCTCAGCTAAAATGTTAGTAGGTCTACAGTAGGTTAGACTGTAGGATCTATCTCTCTCTCAGCTAAAACGTTAGTAGGTCTACAGGAACACCAACAGTACTGTCAACAGTAATGGGAACACCCAGAGTACTGTGAACAGCAATGGGGACAACCAGAGTACTGTGAACAGCAATGGGAACACCCACAGTACTGTGAACAGCAATGGGAACACCCAGAGTACTGTGAACAGCAATGGGAACACCCAGAGTACTGTGAACAGCAATGGGAACACCCAGAGTACTGTGAACAGCAATGGGAACACCCAGAGTACTGTGAACAGCAATGGGAACACCCAGAGTACTGTGAACAGCAATGGGAACACCCAGAGTACTGTGAACAGCAATGAGTACTGTGAACAGCAATGGGAACACCCAGAGTACTGTGAACAGCAATGGGAACACCCACAGTACTGTGAACAGCAATGGGAACACCCAGAGTACTGTGAACAGCAATGGGAACACCCAGAGTACTGTGAACAGCAATGGGAACACCCACAGTACTGTCAACAGTAATGGGAACACCCAGAGTACTGTGAACAGCAATGGGATCACCCAGAGTACTGTCAACAGCAATGGGAACACCCACAGTCTGTAGACAGTAATGGGAACACCCAGAGTACTGTGAACAGTAATGGGAACACCCACAGTCTGTAGACAGTAATGGGAACACCCACAGTCTGTAGACAGTAATGGGAACACCCAGAGTACTGTGAACAGTAATGGGAACACCCAGAGTACTGTGAACAGCAATGGGGACACCCAGAGTACTGTGAACAGTAATGGGAACACCCAGAGTACTGTGAACAGCAATGGGAACACCCACAGTCTGTCAACAGCAATGGGAACACCCAGAGTACTGTGAACAGCAATGGGAACACCCACAGTACTGTCAACAGCAATGGGAACACCCAGAGTACTGTGAACAGCAATGGGAACACCCAGAGTACTGTGAACAGCAATGGGGACACCCAGAGTACTGTGAACAGCAATGGGGACACCCAGAGTACTGTGAACAGCAATGGGAACACGCACAGTACTGGGAACAGCAATGGGAACACCCACAGTACTGGGAACAGCAATGGGAACACCCACAGTCTGTAGACAGTAATGGGAACACCCAGAGTACTGTGAACAGCAATGGGAACACCCAGAGTACTGTGAACAGCAATGGGGACACCCAGAGTACTGTGAACAGCAATGGGGACACCCAGAGTACTGTGAACAGCAATGGGAACACCCAGAGTACTGTGAACAGCAATGGGAACACCCAGAGTACTGTGAACAGCAATGGGAACACCCAGAGTACTGTGAACAGCAATGGGAACACCCAGAGTACTGTGAACAGCAATGGGAACACCCAGAGTACTGTGAACAGCAATGGGAACACCCAGAGTACTGTGAACAGCAATGGGGACACCCAGAGTACTGTGAACAGCAATGGGAACACCCAGTGTACTGTGAACAGCAATGGGAACACCCACAGTACTGTGAACAGCAATGGGAACACCCAGAGTACTGTGAACAGCAATGGGAACACCCAGAGTACTGTGAACAGCAATGGGAACACCCACAGTACTGTGAACAGCAATGGGAACACCCAGAGTACTGTGAACAGCAATGGGAACACCCAGAGTACTGTGAACAGCAATGGGGACACCCAGAGTACTGTGAACAGCAATGGGAACACCCAGAGTACTGTGAACAGCAATGGGAACACCCAGAGTACTGTGAACAGCAATGGGAACACCCAGAGTACTGTGAACAGCAATGGGAACACCCACAGTACTGTGAACAGCAATGGGAACACCCACAGTACTGTGAACAGCAATGGGAACACCCAGAGTACTGTGAACAGCAATGGGAACACCCAGAGTACTGTGAACAGCAATGGGAACACCCAGTGTACTGTGAACAGCAATGGGGACACCAGAGTACTGTACTGTGAACAGCAATGGGAACACCCACAGTACTGTGAACAGCAATGGGAACACCCACAGTACTGTGAACAGCAATGGGAACACCCAGAGTACTGTGAACAGCAATGGGAACACCCAGAGTACTGTGAACAGCAATGGGAACACCCAGAGTACTGTGAACAGCAATGGGAACACCCAGAGTACTGTGAACAGCAATGGGAACACCCAGAGTACTGTGAACAGCAATGGGAACACCCAGAGTACTGTGAACAGCAATGGGAACACCCAGTGTACTGTGAACAGCAATGGGAACACCCAGTACTGTGAACAGCAATGGGAACACCCAGAGTACTGTGAACAGCATGGGAACACCCAGAGTACTGTGAACAGCAATGGGAACACCCCAGTACTGTGAACAGCAATGGGAACACCCAGAGTACTGTGAACAGCAATGGGAACACCCACAGTACTGTGAACAGCAATGGGAACACCCAGAGTACTGTGAACAGCAATGGGAACACCCAGAGTACTGTGAACAGCAATGGGAACACCCAGAGTACTGTGAACAGCAATGGGAACACCCAGAGTACTGTGAACAGCAATGGGAACACCCACAGTACTGTGAACAGCAATGGGAACACCCAGAGTACTGTGAACAGCAATGGGAACACCCACAGTACCAGTAATGGGAACAACAGCAACAGCAATGGGAACACCCAGAGTACTGTGAACAGCAATGGGGACACCCAGAGTACTGTGAACAGCAATGGGAACACCCACAGTACTGTGAACAGCAATGGGACACACAGTCCAGAGTACTGTGAACAGCAATGGGACACACAGAGACAGTGAACAGTCTGTAGACAGTAATGGGAACACCCACAGTCTGTAGACAGTAATGGGAACACCCACAGTCTGTAGACAGTAATGGGAACACCCACAGTCTGTAACAGTAATGGGAACACCCACAGTCTGTAGACAGTAATGGGAACACCCACAGTCTGTAGACAGTAATGGGAACACCCACAGTCTGTAGACAGTAATGGGAACACCACAGTCTGTAGACAGTAATGGGAACACCCACAGTCTGTAGACAGTAATGGGAACACCCACAGTCTGTAGACAGTAATGGGAACACCCACAGTCTGTAGACAGTAATGGGACAGTCTGTAGACAGTAATGGGAACACCCACAGTCTGTAGACAGTAATGGGAACACCCACAGTCTGTAGACAGTAATGAGTACAGTCTGTAGACAGTAATGGGAACACCCACAGTCTGTAGACAATGGGAACACCCACAGTCTGTAGACAGTAATGGGAACACCCACAGTCTGTAGACAGTAATGGGAACACCCACAGTCTGTAGACAGTAATGGGAACACCCACAGTCTGTAGACAGTAATGGGAACACCCACAGTCTGTAGACAGTAATGGGAACACCCACAGTCTGTAGACAGTAATGGGAACACCCACAGTCTGTAGACAGTAATGGGAACACCCACAGTCTGTAGACAGTAATGGGAACACAGTCTGTAGACACAGTCTGTAGACAGTAATGGGAACACCCACAGTCTGTAGACAGTAATGGGAACACCCACAGTCTGTAGACAGTAATGGGAACACCCACAGTCTGTAGACAGTAATGGGAACACCCACAGTCTGTAGACAGTAATGGGAACACCCACAGTCTGTAGACAGTAATGGGAACACCCACAGTCTGTAGACAGTAATGGGAACACCCACAGTCTGTAGACAGTAATGGGAACACCCACAGTCTGTAGACAGTAATGGGAACACCCACAGTCTGTAGACAGTAATGGGAACACCCACAGTCTGTAGACAGTAATGGGAACACCCACAGTCTGTAGACAGTAATGGGAACACCCACAGTCTGTAGACAGTAATGGGAACACAGTCCACAGACAGTAAGAACAGTAAGTCTGGGAACACCCACAGTCTGTAGACAGTAATGGGAACACCCACAGTCTGTAGACAGTAATGGGAACACCCACAGTCTGTAGACAGTAATGGGAACACCCACAGTCTGTAGACAGTAATGGGAACACCCACAGTCTGTAGACAGTAATGGGAACACCCACAGTCTGTAGACAGTAATGGGAACACCCACAGTCTGTAGGAACACCCACAGTCTGTAGACAGTAATGGGAACACCCACAGTCTGTAGACAGTAATGGGAACACCCACAGTCTGTAGACAGGGAACACCCACAGTCTGTAGACAGTAATGGGAACACCCACAGTCTGTAGACAGTAATGGGAACACCCACAGTCTGTAGACAGTAATGGGAACACCCACAGTCTGTAGACAGTAATGGGAACACCCACAGTCTGTAGACAGTAATGGGAACACCCACAGTCTGTCTGTAGACAGTAATGGGAACACCCACAGTCTGTAGACAGTAATGGGAACACCCACAGTCTGTAGACAGTAATGGGAACACCCACAGTCTGTAGACAGTAATGGGAACACCCACAGTCTGTAGACAGTAATGGGAACACCCACAGTCTGTAGACAGTAATGGGAACACCCACAGTCTGTAGACAGTAATGGGAACACCCACAGTCTGTAGACAGTAATGGGAACACCCACAGTCTGTAGACAGTAATGGGAACACCCACAGTCTGTAGACAGTAATGGGAACACCCACAGTCTGTAGACAGTAATGGGAACACCCACAGTCTGTAGACAGTAATGGGAACACCCACAGTCTGTAGACAGTAATGGGAACACCCACAGTCTGTAGACAGTAATGGGAACACCCACAGTCTGTAGACAGTAATGGGAACACCCACAGTCTGTAGACAGTAATGGGAACACCCACAGTCTGTAGACAGTAATGGGAACACCCACAGTCTGTAGACAGTAATGGGAACACCCACAGTCTGTAGACAGTAATGGGAACACCCACAGTCTGTAGACAGTAATGGGAACACCCACAGTCTGTAGACAGTAATGGGAACACCCACAGTCTGTAGACAGTAATGGGAACACCCACAGTCTGTAGACAGTAATGGGAACACCCACAGTCTGTAGACAGTGGGAACACCCACATGGGAATGGGAACCCACAGTCTGTAGACAGTAATGGGAACACCCACAGTCTGTAGACAGTAATGGGAACACCCACAGTCTGTAGACAGTACATGGGAACACCCACAGTCTGTAGACAGTAATGGGAACACCCACAGTCTGTAGACAGTAATGGGAACACCCACAGTCTGTAGACAGTAATGGGAACACCCACAGTCTGTAGACAGTAATGGGAACACCCACAGTCTGTAGACAGTAATGGGAACACCCACAGTCTGTAGACAGTAATGGGAACACCCACAGTCTGTAGACAGTAATGGGAACACCCACAGTCAGTAATGGGAACACCCACAGTCTGTAGACAGTAATGGGAACACCCACAGTCTGTAGACAGTAATGGGAACACCCACAGTCTGTAGACAGTAATGGGAACACCCCCTGTAGACAGTCTGAACACCCACAGTCTGTAGACAGTAATGGGAACACCCACAGTCTGTAGACAGTAATGGGAACACCCACAGTCTGTAGACAGTAATGGGAACACCCACAGTCTGTAGACAGTAATGGGAACACCCACAGTCTAAGAACACCCACAGTCTGTAGACAGTAATGGGAACACCCACAGTCTGTAGACAGTAATGGGAACACCCACAGTCTGTAGACAGTAATGGGAACAGTCTGTAGACAGTAATGGGAACACCCACAGTCTGTAGACAGTAATGGGAACACCCACAGTCTGTAGACAGTAATGGGAACACCCACAGTCTGTAGACAGTAATGGGAACACCCACAGTCTGTAGACAGTAATACAGTCTGTAGACAGTAATGGGAACACCCACAGTCTGTAGACAGTAATGGGAACACCCACAGTCTGTAGACAGTAATGGGAACACCCACAGTCTGTAGACAGTAATGGGAACACCCACAGTCTGTAGACAGTAATGGGAACACCCACAGTCTGTAGACAGTAATGGGAACACCCACAGTCTGTAGACAGTAATGGGAACACCCACAGTCTGTAGACAGTAATGGGAACACCCACAGTCTGTAGACAGTAATGGGAACACCCACAGTCTGTAGACAGTAATGGGAACACCCACAGTCTGTAGACAGTAATGGGAACACCCACAGTCTGTAGACAGTAATGGGAACACCCACAGTCTGTAGACAGTAATGGGAACACCCACAGTCTGTAGACAGTAATGGGAACACCCACAGTCTGTAGACAGTAATGGGAACACACAGTCACAGTAATGGGGAACAGACAGTCTAATGGGAACACACCACAGTCTGTAGACAGTAATGGGAACACCCACAGTCTGTAGACAGTAATGGGAACACCCACAGTCTGTAGACAGTAATGGGAACACCCACAGTCTGTAGACAGTAATGGGAACACCCACAGTCTGTAGACAGTAATGGGAACACCCACAGTCTGTAGACAGTAATGGGAACACCCACAGTCTGTAGACAGTAATGGGAACACCCACAGTCTGTAGACAGTAATGGGAACACCCACAGTCTGTAGACAGTAATGGGAACACCCACAGTCTGTAGACAGTAATGGGAACACCCACAGTCTGTAGACAGTAATGGGAACACCCACAGTCTGTAGACAGTAATGGGAACACCCACAGTCTGTAGACAGTAATGGGAACACCCACAGTCTGTAGACAGTAATGGGAACACCCACAGTCACAGTAATGGGAACCCACAGTCTGTAGACAGTAATGGGAACACCCACAGTCTGTAGACAGTAATGGGAACACCCACAGTCTGTAGACAGTAATGGGAACACCCACAGTCTGTAGACAGTAATGGGAACAAGTCTGTAGACAGTAATGGGAACACCCACAGTCTGTAGACAGTAATGGGAACACCCACAGTCTGTAGACAGTAATGGGAACACCCACAGTCTGTAGACAGTAATGGGAACACCCACAGTCTGTAGACAGTAATGGGAACACCCACAGTCTGTAGACAGTAATGGGAACACCCACAGTCTGTAGACAGTAATGGGAACACCCACACAGACAGTAATGGGACAGTCACAGTAATGGGAACACCCACAGTCTGTAGACAGTAATGGGAACACCCACAGTCTGTAGACAGTAATGGGAACACCCACAGTCTGTAGACAGTAATGGGAACACCCACAGTCTGTAGACAGTAATGGGAACACCCACAGTCTGTAGACAGTAATGGGAACACCCACAGTCTGTAGACAGTAATGGGAACACCCACAGTCTGTAGACAGTAATGGGAACACCCACAGTCTGTAGACAGTAATGGGAACACCCACAGTCTGTAGACAGTAATGGGAACACCCACAGTCTGTAGACAGTAATGGGAACACCACAGTCTGTAGACAGTAATGGGAACACCCACAGTCTGTCAGTAATGGGAACACCCACAGTCTGTAGACAGTAATGGGAACACCCACAGTCTGTAGACAGTAATGGGAACACCCACAGTCTGTAGACAGTAATGGGAACACCCACAGTCTGTAGACAGTAATGGGAACACCCACAGTCTGTAGACAGTAATGGGAACACCCACAGTCTGTAGACAGTAATGGGAACACCCACAGTCTGTAGACAGTAATGGGAACACCCACAGTCTGTAGACAGTAATGGGAACACCCACAGTCTGTAGACAGTAATGGGAACACCCACAGTCTGTAGACAGTAATGGGAACACCCACAGTCTGTAGACAGTAATGGGAACACCCACAGTCTGTAGACAGTAATGGGAACACCCACAGTCTGTAGACAGTAATGGGAACACCCACAGTCTGTAGACAGTAATGGGAACACCCACAGTCTGTAGAACACAGTCTGTAGACAGAACACCCACAGTCTGTAGACAGTAATGGGAACACCCACAGTCTGTAGACAGTAATGGGAACACCACAGTCTGTAGACAGTAATGGGAACACCCACAGTCTGTAGACAGTCTGTCTGTAGACACCCACAGTCTGTAGACAGTAATGGGAACACCCACAGTCTGTAGACAGTAATGGGAACACCCACAGTCTGTAGACAGTAATGGGAACACCCACAGTCTGTAGACAGTAATGGGAACACCCACAGTCTGTAGACAGTAATGGGAACACCCACAGTCTGTAGACAGTAATGGGAACACCCACAGTCTGTAGACAGTAATGGGAACACCCACAGTCTGTAGACAGTAATGGGAACACCCACAGTCTGTAGACAGTAATGGGAACACCCACAGTCTGTAGACAGTAATGGGAACACCCACAGTCTGTAGACAGTAATGGGAACACCCACAGTCTGTAGACAGTAATGGGAACACCCACAGTCTGTAGACAGTAATGGGAACACCCACAGTCTGTAGACAGTAATGGGAACACCCACAGTCTGTAGACAGTAATGGGAACACCCACAGTCTGTAGACAGTAATGGGAACACCCACAGTCTGTAGACAGTAATGGGAACACCCACAGTCTGTAGACAGTAATGGGAACACCCACAGTCTGTAGACAGTAATGGGAACACCCACAGTCTGTAGACAGTAATGGGAACACCCACAGTCTGTAGACAGTAATGGGAACACCCACAGTCTGTAGACAGTAATGGGAAGTCACCCACAGTCTGTAGACAGTAATGGGAACACCCACAGTCTGTAGACAGTAATGGGAACACCCACAGTCTGTAGACAGTAATGGGAACACCCACAGTCTGTAGACAGTAATGGGAACACCCACAGTCTGTAGACAGTAATGGGAACACCCACAGTCTGGGAACACCCACAGTCTGTAGACAGTAATGGGAACACCCACAGTCTGTAGACAGTAATGGGAACACCCACAGTCTGTAGACAGTAATGGGACAGTAATGGGAACACCCACAGTCTGTAGACAGTAATGGGAACACCCACAGTCTGTAGACAGTAATGGGAACACCCACAGTCTGTAGACAGTAATGGGAACACCCACAGTCTGTAGACAGTAATGGGAACACCCACAGTCTGTAGACAGTAATGGGAACACCACAGTCTGTAGACAGTAATGGGAACACCCACAGTCTGTAGACAGTCAGTGTAGACAGTAATGGGAACACCCACAGTCTGTAGACAGTAATGGGAACACCCACAGTCTGTAGACAGTAATGGGAACACCCACAGTCTGTAGACAGTAATGGGAAACACCCACAGTCTGTAGACAGTAATGGGAACACCCACAGTCTGTAGACAGTAATGGGAACACCCACAGTCTGTAGACAGTAATGGGAACACCCACAGTCTGTAGACAGTAATGGGAACACCCACAGTCTGTAGACAGTAATGGGAACACCCACAGTCTGTAGACAGTAATGGGAACACCCACAGTCTGTAGACAGTAATGGGAACACCCACAGTCTGTAGACAGTAATGGGAACACCCACAGTCTGTAGACAGTAATGGGAACACCCACAGTCTGTAGACAGTAATGGGAACACCCACAGTCTGTAGACAGTAATGGGAACACCCACAGTCTGTAGACAGTAATGGGAACACCCACAGTCTGTAGACAGTAATGGGAACACCCACAGTCTGTAGACAGTAATGGGAACACCACAGTCTGTAGACAGTAATGGGAACACCCACAGTCTGTAGACAGTAATGGGAACACCCACAGTCTGTAGACAGTAATGGGAACACCCACAGTCTGTAGACAGTAATGGGAACACCCACAGTCTGTAGACAGTAATGGGACAGTCTGTAGACAGTAATGGGAACACCCACAGTCTGTAGACAGTAATGGGAACACCCACAGTCTGTAGACAGTAATGGGAACACCCACAGTCTGTAGACAGTAATGGGAACACCCACAGTCTGTAGACAGTAATGGGAACACCCACAGTCTGTAATGGGAACACCCACAGTCTGTAGACAGTAATGGGAACACCCACAGTCTGTAGACAGTGTGGGAACACCCACAGTCTGTAGACAGTAATGGGAACACCCACAGTCTGTAGACAGTAATGGGAACACCCACAGTCTGTAGACAGTAATGGGAACACCCACAGTCTGTAGACAGTAATGGGAACACCCACAGTCTGTAGACAGTAATGGGAACACCCACAGTCTGTAGACAGTAATGGGAACACCACAGTCTGTAGACAGTAATGGGAACACCCACAGTCTGTAGACAGTAATGGGAACACCCACAGGAACACCCACAGTCTGTAGACAGTAATGGGAACACCCACAGTCTGTAGACAGTAATGGGAACACCCACAGTCTGTAGACAGTAATGGGAACACCCACCACAGTCTGTAGACAGTAATGGGAACACCCACAGTCTGTAGACAGTAATGGGAACACCCACAGTCTGTAGACAGTAATGGGAACACCCACAGTCTGTAGACAGTAATGGGAACACCCACAGTCTGTAGACAGTAATGGGAACACCCACAGTCTGTAGACAGTAATGGGAACACCCACAGTCTGTAGACAGTAATGGGAACACCCACAGTCTGTAGACAGTAATGGGAACACCCACAGTCTGTAGACAGTAATGGGAACACCCACAGTCTGTAGACAGTAATGGGAACACCCACAGTCTGTAGACAGTAATGGGAACACACAGTCTGTAGACAGTCTCTGTAGACAGTAATGGGAACACCCACAGTCTGTAGACAGTAATGGGAACAGTCTGTAGACCCACAGTCTGTAGAACACCCACAGTCTGTAGACAGTAATGGGAACACCCACAGTCTGTAGACAGTAATGGGAACACCCACAGTCTGTAGACAGTAATGGGAACACCCACAGTCTGTAGACAGTAATGGGAACACCCACAGTCTGTAGACAGTAATGGGAACACCCACAGTCTGTAGACAGTAATGGGAACACCCACAGTCTGACAGTAATGGGAACACCACAGTCTGTAGACAGTAATGGGAACACCCACAGTCTGTAGACAGTAATGGGAACACCCACAGTCTGTAGACAGTAATGGGAACACCCACAGTCTGTAGACAGTAATGGGAACACCCACAGTCTGTAGACAGTAATGGGAACACCCACAGTCTGTAGACAGTAATGGGAACACCCACAGTCTGTAGACAGTAATGGGAACACCCACAGTCTGTAGACAGTAAACACCCACAGTCTGTAGACAGTAATGAACACCCACAGTCTGAACAGTAATGGGAACCCACAGTCTGTAGACAGTAATGGGAACACCCACAGTCTGTAGACAGTAATGGGAACACCCACAGTCTGTAGACAGTAATGGGAACACCCACAGTCTGTAGACAGTAATGGGAACACCCACAGTCTGTAGACAGTAATGGGAACACCCACAGTCTGTAGACAGTAATGGGAACACCCACAGTCTGTAGACAGTAATGGGAACACCCACAGTCTGTAGACAGTAATGGGAACACCCACAGTCTGTAGACAGTAATGGGAACACCCACAGTCTGTAGACAGTAATGGGAACACCCACAGTCTGTAGACAGTAATGGGAACACACACAGTCTGTAGACAGTAATGGGAACACCCACAGTCTGTAGACAGTAATGGGAACACCCACAGTCTGTAGACAGTAATGGGAACACCCACAGTCTGTAGACAGTAATGGGAACACCCACAGTCTGTAGACAGTAATGGGAACACCCACAGTCTGTAGACAGTAATGGGAACACCCACAGTCTGTAGACAGTAATGGGAACACCCACAGTCTGTAGACAGTAATGGGAACACCCACAGTCTGTAGACAGTAATGGGAACACCCACAGTCTGTAGACAGTAAGGGAACACCCACAGTCTGTAAGACAGTAATGGGAACACCCACAGTCTGTAGACAGTAATGGGAACACCCACAGTCTGTAGACAGTAATGGGAACACCCACAGTCTGTAGACAGTAATGGGAACACCCACAGTCTGTAGACAGTAATGGGAACACCCACAGTCTGTAGACAGTAATGGAACACCCACAGTCTGTAGACAGTAATGGGAACACCCACAGTCTGTAGACAGTAATGGGAACACCCACAGTCTGAACAGTAATGGGAACACCCACAGTCTGTAGACAGTAATGGGAACACCCACAGTCTGTAGACAGTAATGGGAACACCCACAGTCTGTAGACAGTAATGGGAACACCCACAGTCTGTAGACAGTAATGGGAACACCCACAGTCTGTAGACAGTAATGGGAACACCCACAGTCTGTAGACAGTAATGGGAACACCCACAGTCTGTAGAGTCTGTAGACAGTAATGGGAACACCCACAGTCTGTAGACAGTAATGGGAACACCCACAGTCTGTAGACAGTAATGGGAACACCCACAGTCTGTAGACAGTAATGGGAACACCCACAGTCTGTAGACAGTAATGGGAACACCCACAGTCTGTAGACAGTAATGGGAACACCCACAGTCTGTAGACAGTAATGGGAACACCCACAGTCTGTAGACAGTAATGGGAACACCACAGTCTGTAGACAGTAATGGGAACACCCACAGTCTGTAGACAGTAATGGGAACACCCACAGTCTGTAGACAGTAATGGGAACACCCACAGTCTGTAGACAGTAATGGGAACACCCACAGTCTGTAGACAGTAATGGGAACACCCACAGTCTGTAGACAGTAATGGGAACACCCACAGTCTGTAGACAGTAATGGGAACACCCACAGTCTGTAGACAGTAATGGGAACACCCACAGTCTGTAGACAGTAATGGGAACACCCACAGTCTGTAGACAGTAATGGGAACACCCACAGTCTGTAGACAGTAATGGGAACACCACAGTCTGTAGACAGTAATGGGAACACCCACAGTCTGTAGACAGTAATGGGACACACCCACAGTCTGTAGACAGTAATGGGAACACCCACAGTCTGTAGACAGTAATGGGAACACCCACAGTCTGTAGACAGTAATGTCTGTAGAACACCCACAGTCTGTAGACAGTAATGGGAACACCCACAGTCTGTAGACAGTAATGGGAACACCCACAGTCTGTAGACAGTAATGGGAACACCCACAGTCTGTAGACAGTAATGAGAACACACAGTCTGTAGACAGTAATGGGAACACCCACAGTCTGTAGACAGTAATGGGAACACCCAGTCTGTAGACAGTAATGGGAACACCCACAGTCTGTAGACAGTAATGGGAACACCCACAGTCTGTAGACAGTAATGGGAACACCCACAGTCTGTAGACAGTAATGGGAACACCCACAGTCTGTAGACAGTAATGGGAACACCCACAGTCTGTAGACAGTAATGGGAACACCCACAGTCTGTAGACAGTAATGGGAACACCCACAGTCTGTAGACAGTAATGGGAACACCACAGTCTGTAGACAGTAATGGGAACACCCACAGTCTGTAGACAGTAATGGGAACACCCACAGTCTGTAGACAGTAATGGGAAGTCTGTAGACCACAGTCTGTAGACAGTAATGGGAACACCCACAGTCTGTAGACAGTAATGGGAACACCCACAGTCTGTAGACAGTAATGGGAACACCCACAGTCTGTAGACAGTAATGGGAACACCCACAGTCTGTAGACAGTAATGGGAACACCCACAGTCTGTAGACAGTAATGGGAACACCCACAGTCTGTAGACAGTAATGGGAACACCCACAGTCTGTAGACAGTAATGGGAACACCCACAGTCTGTAGACAGTAATGGGAACACCCACAGTCTGAACACCCACAGTCTGTAGACAGTAATGGGAACACCCACAGTCTGTAGACAGTAATGGGAACACCCACAGTCTGTAGACAGTAATGGGAACACCCACAGTCTGTAGACAGTAATGGGACAGTAATGGGAACACCCACAGTCTGTAGACAGTAATGGGAACACCCACAGTCTGTAGACAGTAATGGGAACACCCACAGTCTGTAGACAGTAATGGGAACACCCACAGTCTGTAGACAGTAATGGGAACACCCACAGTCTGTAGACAGTAATGGGAACACCCACAGCACCACCAAGTGAACTGCACATTGTATTTGTATGTATGAAACATCATTGAGCAGAAGAGATGCTCAACTACCCATGTTAGGACAGAGTTATTGTGTTGTCCCATGTTGTATCTCTCCTGTTAATCTGACCATCAGTTCATCTGCTAGTTTGTTTAACACAGGCTGTTATTGTTCCACAGTGTTCAATACCAACCGCTACATTCTGTTCTACACTTTGCCCCTGCAGCACTCTGGTTCAGAGACTCTAAATGCCAAGAGCCAACTGTCATTGATCTGTAATTAAAGGTAGGATAGAGACCATTTACATTGAGGGAGAACCATTAGGTAATGTGCTGTAAGGCACACACAGAGTTAAATTCATTTAGCAGCGGTTCACTGAGGTATTGACTGTGGAAGGTAACTAGCGCTGCACTTGGAAAATCACTAGACTGTTATAAAATACAGTGTAGAAGCTGGATCTAATTAGAATGGGTGTGCATGTGTGCTGCATACTATTAAATCAGCTAATTATCTGGGGAAGGAGAGGGGCTTTATGCACAGAACCTTGATACACGGACCGGGAATCAGATAGCAGGCTCTAGGCTGAGGGAACCAGGCAGGGTACATATTGGCTACAGGACAAGTCCCTGCTGTCCTGGGACCACAATGCTTATGCAATGTGTTGAAGCCTCTGTTCAAACTCAATGATTAAATGAGCAAATACTCCACAGATTTGTAGTGAGAGAAGACGTTGATCTATTTATTCATACCGTGAAAATGAATAATTAACTGGTCAGCAGTTTTAATCCTGGATGATTATTGTCTGATGCAGAATGAGGCAGGAAGAGGCAGGATGAAACAGGAGAAGGTAGGATGAGACAGGAGGAGGCAGGAGGAGGGCAGGATGAAACAGGAGAAGGTAGCATGAGACAGGTGAAGGTAGGATGAGACAGGAGAAGGTAGGATGAGACAGGAGAAGGTAGGATGAGACAGGAGAAGGCAGGATGAGACAGGAGAAGGTAGGATGAGACAGGAGGAGGCAGGATGAGACAGGAGAAGGTAGGATGAGACAGGAGGAGGCAGGAGGAGGCAGGATGAGACAGGAGGAGGCAGGAGGAAACAGGTGAAGGTAGGATGAGACAGGAGAAGGTAGGATGAAACAGGAAGGTAGGATGAGACAGGAGGAGGCAGGATGAAACAGAGTGAAGGTAGGATGAGACAGGAGGAGGCAGGAGGAGGCAGGATGAAACAGGAGGAGGCAGGATGAAACAGGTGAAGGTAGGATGAGACAGAAGGAGGTAGGATGAGACAGGAGGAGGCAGGAGGAAACAGGTGAAGGTAGGATGAGACAGAAGGAGGTAGGAGGAAACAGGAGGAGGCAGGAGGAAACAGGAGAAGGTAGGATGAGACAGGAAGAGGCAGGAGGAAACAGGTGAAGGTAGGATGATACAGGATGAGACAGGAGGAAACAGGTGAAGGTAGGATGAGACAGGAGGAGGCAGGAGGAAACAGGTGAAGGTAGGATGAGACAGGAGGAGGCAGGAGGAGGCAGGATGAGACAGGAGGCAGGATGAGACAGGAGGAGGCAGGAGGAGGCAGGATGAGACAGGAGAGGCAGGATGAGACAGGAGGAGGCAGGAGGAAACAGGAGAAGGTAGGATGAGACAGGAAGAGGCAGGAGGAAACAGGAGAAGGTAGGATGAGACAGGAGGCAGGATGAGACAGGAGGCAGGATGAGACAGGAGGAGGCAGGAGGAAACAGGAGAAGGTAGGATGAGACAGGAAGAGGCAGGAGGAAACAGGAGAAGGTAGGATGAGACAGGAGGAGGCAGGAGGAAACAGGAGAAGGTAGGATGAGACAGGAGGCAGGATGAGACAGGAGGAGGCAGGAGGAGGCAGGATGAGACAGGAGGCAGGATGAGACAGGAGGAGGCAGGAGGAAACAGGAGAAGGTAGGATGAGACAGGAAGAGGCAGGAGGAAACAGGTGAAGGTAGGATGATACAGGATGAGACAGGAGGAAACAGGTGAAGGTAGGAGGAGACAGGAGGAGACAGGAGGCAACAGGTGAAGGTAGGATGAGACAGGAGGAGGCAGGAGGAGGCAGGATGAGACAGGAGGAGGCAGGATGAAACAGGAGAAGGTAGGATGAGACAGGAAGAGGCAGGAGGAAACAGGTGAAGGTAGGATGAGACAGGATGAGACAGGAGGAAACAGGAGAAGGTAGGATGAGACAGGAGGAGGCAGGAGGAGGCAGGATGAGACAGGAGAAGGTAGGATGATACAGGAGGAGGCAGGAGGAGGAAACAGGTGAAGGTAGGATGAGACAGGATGAGACAGGAGGAAACAGGTGAAGGTAGGATGAGACAGGAGGAGGCAGGAGGAGGCAGGATGAAACAGGAGAAGGTAGGATGAGACAGGAGGAGGCAGGAGGAAACAGGTGAAGGTAGGATGAGACAGGAGGAGGCAGGAGGAAACAGGTGAAGGTAGGATGAGACAGGAGGAGGCAGGAGGAAACAGGTGAAGGTAGGATGAGACAGGAGGAGGCAGGAGGAGGCAGGATGAGACAGGAGGAGGCAGGAGGAAACAGGAGAAGGTAGGATGAGACAGGAGGAGGCAGGAGGAAACAGGTGAAGGTAGGATGAGACAGGAGGAGGCAGGAGGAGGCAGGATGAGACAGGAGGAGGTAGGATGAAACAGGAGGAGGCAGGAGGAAACAGGTGAAGGTAGGATGATACAGGATGAGACAGGAGGAAACAGGATGAGACAGGAGGTAGGATGAGACAAGAGGAGGCAGGATGAGACAAGAGGAGGCAGGATGAGACAAGAGGAGGCAGGATGAGACAAGAGGAAACAGGATGAGACAGAAGGAGGCAGGATGAGACAAGAGGAGGCAGGATGAGACAAGAGGAGGCAGGATGAGACAAGAGGAAACAGGATGAGACAGAAGGAGGCAGGATGAGACAGGAGGAAACAGGATGAGACAGGAGGAGGCAGGATGAGACAGGAGGAAACAGGATGAGACAGGAGGTAGGATGAGACAGGAGGAGGCAGGATGAGACAGGAGGTAGGATGAGACAGGAGGAAACAGGATGAGACAGAAGGAGGAGGAGGCAGGATGAGACAGGAGGAGGCAGGATGAGACAGGAGGTAGGATGAGACAGGAGGAAACAGGATGAGACAGGAGGTAGGATGAGACAGGAGGAGGCAGGATGAGACAGGAGGTAGGATGAGACAGGAGGAAACAGGATGAGACAGGAGGTAGGATGAGACAGGAGGTAGGATGAGACAAGAGGAAACAGGATGAGACAGGAGGTAGGATGAGACAGGAGGTAGGATGAGACAAGAGGAGGCAGGATGAGACAAGAGGAGGCAGGATGAGACAAGAGGAAACAGGATGAGACAGAAGGAGGCAGGAGGAGTAAGGATGAGACAGGAGGAAACAGGATGAGACAGGTAGGATGAGACAGGAGGAGGTAGGATGAGACAGGAGGCAGGATGAGACAGGAGGAGGCAGGATGAGACAGGAGGTAGGATGAGACAGGAGAAACAGGATGAGACAGGAGGCAGGATGAGACAAGAGGAGGCAGGATGAGACAGGAGGTAGGATGAGACAGGAGGAGGCAGGATGAGACAAGAGGAAACAGGATGAGACAGGAGGAAACAGGATGAGACAGAAGGAGGCAGGAGGAGTAAGGATGAGACAGGAGGAGGTAGGATGAGAAAGGAGGAGGCAGGATGAGACAGGAGGAGGCAGGATGAGACAGGAGGAGACAGGATGAGACAGGAGAAGGCAGGATGACGAGACAGGAGGAGGCAGGATGAGACAGGAGGAGGTATAAGGAGACAGGATGAGACAGGAGGAGGCAGGATGAGACAGGAGAATGCAGGATGAGACAGGAGGAGGCAGGATGAGACAGGAGGAGGTATAAGGAGGTAGGATGAGACAGGAGTAGGCAGGATGAGACAGGAGGAGGCAGGATGAGACAGGAGGAGGCAGGATGAGACAGGAGGAGGCAGGAAAAGACAGGATGAGACAGGAGGAGGCAGGATGAGACAGGAGGAGGCAGAATGAGACAGGAGGAGACAGGATGAGACAGAGGAGGCAGGAGGCAGGATGAGACAGGAGGAGGCAGGATGAGACAGGAGAAGGCAGGATGAGACAGGAGGAGGCAGGATGAGACAGGAGGAGGTATAAGGAGGCAGGATGAGACAGGAGGAGGCAGGATGAGACAGGAGAAGGCAGGATGAGACAGGAGGAGGCAGGATGAGACAGGAGGAGGTAGGGAGGTAGGATGAGACAGGAGGAGGCAGGATGAGACAGGAGGAGGCAGGATGAGACAGGAGGAGGCAGGATGAGACAGGAGGAGGCAGGATGAGACAGGAGGAGGCAGGATGAGACAGGAGGAGGCAGGATGAGACAGGAGGAGGCAGGATGAGACAGGAGGAGGCAGGATGAGACAGGAGGAGGCAGGATGAGACAGGAGGAGGCAGGAGGAGGTAGGATGAGACAGGAGGAGGCAGGATGAGACAGGAGAGGCAGGATGAGACAGGAGGAGGCAGGATGAGACAGGAGGAGGTATAAGGAGGTAGGATGAGACAGGAGGAGGCAGGATGAGACAGGAGAAGGCAGGATGAGACAGGAGGAGGCAGGATGAGACAGGAGGAGGCAGGAGGAGGTAGGATGAGACAGGAGGAGGCAGGATGAGACAGGAGGAGGCAGGATGAGACAGGAGGAGGCAGGATGAGACAGGAGGAGGCAGGAAAAGGCAGGATGAGACAGGAGGAGGCAGGATGAGACAGGAGGAGGCAGAATGAGACAGGAGGAGACAGGATGAGACAGTAGGAGGCAGGAGGAGGTAGGATGAGACAGGAGGAGGCAGGATGAGACAGGAGAAGGCAGGATGAGACAGGAGGAGGCAGGATGAGACAGGAGGAGACAGGAGGTAGGATGAGACAGGAGGAGGCAGGATGAGACAGGAGGAGGCAGGATGAGACAGGAGGAGGCAGGATGAGACAGGAGGAGGCAGGAGGAGGTAGGATGAGACAGGAGGAGGCAGGATGAGACAGGATGAGCAGGATGAGACAGGAGGAGGCAGGATGAGACAGGAGGAGGCAGAAGGAGGCAGGATGAGACAGGAGGAGGCAGGATGAGACAGGAGGAGGTAGGATGAGACAGGAGGAGGCAGGATGAGACAGGAGAAGGCAGGATGAGACAGGAGGAGGCAGGATGAGACAGGAGTAGGCAGGATAAGACAGGAGGAGGCAGGGTGAGACAGGAGAAGGCAGGATGAGACAGGATGAGACAAGAGAAGGCAGGAGACAGGCTGAGACAGGAGGAGGCAGGATGAGACAGGAGGAGGCAGGATGAGACAGGAGGAGGCAGGATGAGACAGGAGGAGATAGGAGGAGGCAGGATGAGACAGGAGGAGGCAGGATGAGACAGGAGAAGTTAGAATGAGACAGGAGGAAGAGGTGAGAAGGTAGGATGAGACAGGAGGAGACAGGTGAAGGTAGGATGAGACAGGAGGAGGCAGGATGAGTGAAGGTAGGATGAGACAGGAGGAAAGAGGTGAAGGCAGGATGAGACAGGAGGAAAAAGGTGAAGGTAGGATGAGACAGGAGGAAAAAGAGGTGAAGGTAGGATGAGACAGGAGGAGGTGAAGGTAGGATGAGACAGGAGGAGGCAGGAGGAGACAGGATGAGACAGGAGGAGGCAGGAGGAGGTAGGATGAAACAGGAGAAGGCAGGATGAGACAGGTGAAGGTAGGATGAGACAGGAGGAGGCAGGAGGAGGCAGGATGAGACAGGAGGAGGCAGGAGGAAACAGGTGAAGGTAGGATGAGACAGGAGGAGGCAGGAGGAAACAGGTGAAGGTAGGATGAGACAGGAGGAGGCAGGAGGAAACAGGTGAAGGTAGGATGAGACAGGAGGAGGCAGGAGGAGGCAGGATGAGACAGGAGGAGGCAGGAGGAAACAGGTGAAGGTAGGATGAGACAGGAGGAGGCAGGAGGAAACAGGTGAAGGTAGGATGAGACAGGAGGAGGCAGGAGGAGGCAGGATGCAGGAGAAGGTAGGATGATACAGGAGGAGGCAGGATGAAACAGGTGAAGGTAGGATGATACAGGATGAGACAGGAGGAAACAGGATGAGACAGGAGGTAGGATGAGACAGGAAACAGGATGAGACAGGAGGTAGGATGAGACAGGAGGAAACAGGATGAGACAGGAGGCAGGATGAGACAGGATGAGACAGGAGGAGGCAGGATGAGACAAGAGGAAGAGGATGAGACAGGAGGAGGTAGGATGAGAGAGGAGGAAACAGGATGAGACAAGAGGAAACAGAATGAGACAGAAGGAGGCAGGATGAGAGAGGAGGAAACAGGATGAGACAAGAGGAAACAGGATGAGACAGGAGGTAGGATGAGACAAGAGGAGGCAGGATGAGACAAGAGGAGGCAGGATGAGACAAGAGGAGGCAGGATGAGACAGGAGGAGGCAGGATGAGACAGGAGGAAACAGGATGAGACAGGAGGCAGGATGAGACAGGAGGTAGGATGAGACAAGAGGAGGCAGGATGAGACAGAGGAGGCAGGATGAGACAAGAGGAAACAGGATGAGACAGGAGGTAGGATGAGACAAGAGGAGGCAGGATGAGACAAGAGGAGGCAGGATGAGACAAGAGGAAACAGGATGAGACAAGAGAAACAGGATGAGACAAGAGGAAACAGGATGAGACAGGAGGTAGGATGAGAAGAGGAGGGGCAGGATGAGACAAGAGGAGGTAGGATGAGACAGGAGGAGGCAGGATGAGACAGGAGGAAACAGGATGAGACAGGAGGCAGGATGAGACAGGAGGTAGGATGAGACAAGAGGAGGCAGGATGAGACAGGAGGAGGCAGGATGAGACAAGAGGAAACAGGATGAGACAGGAGGAAACAGGATGAGACAAGAGGAAACAGGATGAGACAGGAGGTAGGATGAGACAAGAGGAGGCAGGATGAGACAAGAGGAGGCAGGATGAGACAAGAGGAAACAGGATGAGACAAGAGGAGGATGATACAGAAGGAGGCAGGAGGCAGTAAGGATGAGACAGGAGGAGGCAGGATGAGACAGGAGGAAACAGGATGAGACAGGAGGAGGCAGGAGGAGTAAGGATGAGACAGGAGGAGGCAGGATGAGACAGGAGGAGGCAGGATGAGACAGGAGGAAACAGGATGATACAGAAGGAGGCAGGAGGAGTAAGGATGATACAGAAGGAGGCAGGATGAGACAGGAGGAGGCAGGATGAGACAGGAGGAGGCAGAATGAGACAGGAGGAGACAGGATGAGAGAGTAGGAGGCAGGAGGAGGTAGGATGAGACAGGAGGAGGCAGGATGAGACAGGAGAGGCAGGATGAGACAGGAGGAGGCAGGATGAGACAGGAGGAGGTATAAGGAGGTAGGATGAGACAGGAGGAGGCAGGATGAGACAGGAGGAGGCAGGGTGAGACAGAGGAGGCAGGATGAGACAGGATGAGAGGAGGCAGGACAGGCTGAGACAGGAGGAGGCAGGATGAGACAGGGGAGGCAGGATGAGACAGGAGGCAGGATGAGACAGGAGGAGGACAGGATGAGACAGGAGGAGGCAGGATGAGACAGGAGGAGGCAGGATGAGACAGGCAGGATGATACAGGAGGAGGTAGGATGAGACAGGAGGTAGGAGGACAGGAGGCAGGATGAGACAGGAGGAGGCAGGATGAGACAGGAGGTAGGATGAGACAGGAGGAGGCAGGATGAGACAGGAGGTAGGATGAGACAGGAGGAGGCAGGATGAGACAGGAGGAGGCAGGATGAGACAGGAGGCAGGATGAGACAGGAGGAGGCAGGATGAGACAGCAGGAGGCAGGATGAGACAGCAGGAGGCAGGATGAGACAGGAGGAGACAGGATGAGACAGGGGAGGCAGGATGAGACAGGAGGAGGCAGGATGAGACAGGAGGAGGCAGGATGAGACAGGAGGAGGCAGGATGAGACAGGGGAGGCAGGATGAGACAGGAGGAGGTAGGATGAGACAGGAGGTAGGATGAGACAGGAGGAGGCAGGATGAGACAGGAGGAGGCAGGATGAGACAGGAGGAGGCAGGATGAGAGGAGGCAGGATGAGACAGGAGGAGGTAGGATGAGACAGGAGGTAGGATGAGACAGGGGAGGCAGGATGAGACAGGAGGAGGCAGGATGAGACAGGAGGTAGGATGAGACAGGAGGAGGCAGGATGAGACAGGAGGCAGGATGAGACAGGAGGAGGCAGGATGAGACAGGAGGAGGTAGGATGAGACAGGAGTAGGCAGGATGAGACAGGGGAGGCAGGATGAGACAGGAGGAGGCAGGATGAGACAGGAGGTAGGATGAGACAGGGAGGCAGGATGAGACAGGAGGAGGTAGGATGAGACAGGAGGAGGCAGGATGAGACAGGAGGAGGCAGGATGAGACAGGAGGAGGTAGGATGAGACAGGAGGCAGGATGAGACAGGAGGAGGCAGGATGAGACAGGATGCGACAGGATGAGACAGGATGAGACAAGAGAAGGCAGGAGGCTGAGACAGGAGGAGGCAGGATGAGACAGGATGAGACAGGATGAGACAAGAGAGGCAGGAGACAGGCTGAGACAGGAGGAGGCAGGATGAGACAGGGGAGGCAGGATGAGACAGGAGGAGGTAGGATGAGACAGGAGGAGGCAGGATGAGACAGGAGGAGGCAGGATGAGACAGGATGCGACAGGATGAGGCAGGAGGCAGGATGAGACAGGAGTAGGCAGGATGAGACAGGAGGAGGCAGGATGAGACAGGATGCGACAGGATGAGGCAGGATGAGACAGGCAGGAGACAGGCTGAGACAGGAGGAGGCAGGATGAGACAGGATGAGACAGGATGAGACAGAGAAGGCAGGAGACAGGCTGAGACAGGAGGAGGCAGGATGAGACAGGAGGAGGCTGAGACAGGAGGAGGCAGGATGAGACAGGAGGAGGCAGGATGAGAGAGGAGGAGGTAGGATGAGACAGGAGGAGGTAGGATGAGACAGGAGGCAGGATGAGACAGGAGGAAACAGGATGAGACAGGAGGCAGGATGAGAGAGGAGGAGGCAGGATGAGAGGAGGACAGGAGGACAGGAGGCAGGATGAGACAGGAGGAGGCAGGATGAGACAGGATGAGACAGGAGGCAGGACAGGAGGAGGAGGCAGGATGAGACAGGATGAGACAGGAGGCAGGATGAGACAGGAGGAGGCAGGATGAGACAGGAGGCAGGATGAGAGAGGAGGAGGCAGGATGAGACAGGAGGCAGGATGAGAGGAGGAGGTAGGATGAGACAGGAGGAGACAAGATGAGACAGGAGGAGACAGGATGATACAGGAGGAGACAGGATGATACAGGAGGAGGCAGGATGAGACAGGAGGAGGCAAGATGAGACAGGATGAGACAGGAGGCAGGATGAGACAGGAGGAGGCAAGATGAGACAGGAGGAGACAGGATGATACAGGAGGAGACAGGATGATACAGGAGGAGGCAGGATGAGACAGGAGGAGGCAAGATGAGACAGGAGGAGACAGGATGAGACAGGAGGAGGCAAGATGAGACAGGAGGAGACAAGAGGCAGGATGAGACAGGAGGAGGCAGGATGAGACAGGAGGCAGGATGAGAGGAGGAGGAGGCAGGATGAGACAGGAGGAGGCAGGATGAGACAGGATGAGACAGGGGGAGGTAGGATGATACAGGAGGAGGCAGGATGAGACAGGAGGCAGGATGAGACAGGAGGCAGGATGAGACAGGAGGAGGCAAGATGAGACAGGAGGAGGCAAGATGAGACAGGAGGAGGCAGGATGATACAGGAGGAGACAGGATGATACAGGAGAGGCAGGATGAGACAGGATGAGGCAGGATGAGACAGGAGGAGGCAGGATGAGACAGGAGGAGGCAGGATGAGACAGGAGGAGGCAGGATGATACAGGAGGAGGCAGGATGATACAGGAGGAGGCAGGATGAGACAGGAGGAGGCAAGATGAGACAGGAGGAGGCAGGATGAGACAGGAGGAGGCAAGATGAGACAGGAGGAGACAAGAGGCAGGATGAGACAGGAGGAGGCAGGATGAGACAGGAGGCAGGATGAGACAGGAGGAGGCAGGATGAGACAGGAGGAGGCAGGATGAGACAGGAGGAGGCAGGATGAGACAGGAGGAGGCAGGATGAGACAGGAGGAGGCAGGATGAGACAGGAGGAGGCAGGATGAGACAGGAGGAGGCAGGATGAGACAGGAGGAGGCAGGATGAGACAGGAGGCAGGATGAGACAGGAGGAGGCAGGATGAGACAGGAGACAGGAGGAGGTAGGATGATACAGGAGGAGGCAGGATGAGACAGGAGGCAGGATGAGACAGGAGGAGGCAGGATGAGACAGGAGGAGGCAGGATGAGACAGGATGTGACAGGAGGAGGCAGGATGAGACAGGATGTGACAGGAGGAGGCAGGATGAGACAGGATGTGACAGGAGGAGGCAGGATGAGACAGGATGAGACAGGAGAGGCAGGATGAGACAGGATGTGACAGGAGGAGGCAGGATGAGACAGGAGGAGGCAGGATGAGACAGGATGAGGCAGGATGAGACAGGGGAGGCAGGATGAGACAGGAGGAGGCAGGATGAGACAGGATGAGGCAGGATGAGACAGGAGGAGGCAGGATGATACAGGAGGAGGCAGGATGAGACAGGAGGCAGGATGAGACAGGAGACAGGAGGAGACAGGAGGAGGTAGGATGATACAGGAGGAGACAGGATGAGACAGGAGGAGGCAAGATGAGACAGGAGGAGACAAGAGGCAGGATGAGACAGGAGGAGACAGGATGAGACAGGATGATGCAGGATGAGACAGGAGGAGGCAGGATGATACAGGAGGAGGCAGGATGATACAGGAGGAGGCAGGATGATACAGGAGGAGGCAGGATGATACAGGAGGAGGCAGGATGATACAGGAGGAGGCAGGATGAGACAGGAGGAGGCAGGATGATACAGGAGGAGGCAGGATGATACAGGAGGAGGCAGGATGAGACAGGAGGAGGCAAGATGAGACAGGAGGAGACAGGATGAGACAGGAGGAGGCAAGATGAGACAGGAGGAGACAAGAGGCAGGATGAGACAGGAGGAGGCAGGATGAGACAGCAGAGAAGGTAGGATGAGACAGAAGGAGGCAGGATGAGACAGGAGGAGGCAGGATGAGACAGGAGGAGGCAGGATGAGGGGAGGCAGGATGAGACAGGAGGAGGCAGGATGAGACAGGGGGAGGCAGGATGAGACAGGAGGAGGCAGGATGAGACAGGAGGAGACAGGATGAGACAGCAGGAGGCAGGATGAGACGGGGAGGCAGGATGAGGCAGGATGAGACGGGGGAGGCAGGATGAGACAGGAGGAGGTAGGGAGGCAGGATGAGACAGGAGGAGGCAGGATGAGACAGGAGGAGGCAGGATGAGACAGGATGCGACAGGATGAGGCAGGATGAGACAAGAGAAGGCAGGACAGGCTGAGACAGGAGGAGGCAGGATGAGACAGGATGAGACAGGATGAGACTGTAAACCCACTACCTGTCTACTGTAAACACATTACCAGTCTACTGTAAACCCACTACCAGTCTACTGTTTACACATTACCAGTCTACTGTAAACCCACTACCAGTCTACTGTAAACCCACTACCAGTCTACTGTAAACCCACTACCAGTCTACTGTTTACACATTACCAGTCTACTGTAAACCCACTACCAGTCTACTGTAAACCCACTACCAGTCTACTGTAAACCCACTACCAGTCTACTGTATACACATTACCAGTCTACTGTAAACCCACTACCAGTCTACTGTAAACCCACTACCAGTCTACTGTAAACCCACTACCAGTCTACTGTTTACACATTACCAGTCTACTGTAAACCCACTACCAGTCTACTGTTTACACATTACCAGTCTACTGTAAACCTACTACCAGTCTACTGTAAACCCACTACCAGTCTACTGTTGACACATTACCAGTCTACTGTAAACCCACTACCAGTCTACTGTTTACACATTACCAGTCTACTGTAAACCCACTACCAGTCTACTGTAAACCCACTACCAGTCTACTGTAAACCCACTACCAGTCAACTGTAAACCCACTACCAGTCTACTGTAAACCCACTACCAGTCTACTGTTTACACATTACCAGTCTACTGTAAACCTACTACCAGTCTACTGTAAACCCACTACCAGTCTACTGTTGACACATTACCAGTCTACTGTAAACCCACTACCAGTCTACTGTTTACACATTACCAGTCTACTGTAAACCCACTACCAGTCTACTGTAAACCCACTACCAGTCTACTGTAAACCCACTACCAGTCTACTGTAAACCCACTACCAGTCTACTGTAAACTCACTACCCGTCTACTGTAAACCCATTACCAGTCTACTGTAAACCCACTACCAGTCTACTGTAAACAGTCCACTACCAGTCTACTGTAAACCCACTACCAGTCTACTGTAAACACATTACCAGTCTACTGTAAACCCACTACCAGTCTACTGTAAACCCACTACCAGTCTACTGTAAACCCACTACCAGTCTACTGTAAACCCACTACCAGTCTACTGTACCAGTCTAAACCCACTACCAGTCTACTGTAAACACATTGCCAGTCTACTGTAAACCCAGTCTACTATAAACCAGTCTACTGTAAACACATTACCAGTCTACTGTAAACCCACTACCAGTCTACTGTAAACCCACTACCAGTCTACCAGTCTACTGTAAACCCACTACCAGTCTACTGTAAACCCACTACCAGTCTACTGTTTACACATTACCAGTCTACTGTAAACCCACTACCAGTCTACTGTAAACCCATTACCAGTCTACTGTAAACCCACTACCAGTCTACTGTAAACACAACCAGTCTACTGTAAACTCACTACCAGTCTACTGTAAACCCACTAATCTACTGTAAACCCACTACCAGTCTACTGTTTAAACAGTCTACTGTTTACACATTACCAGTCTACTGTAAACCTCACTACCAGTCTACTGTAAACCCACTACCAGTCTACTGTTTACACATTACCAGTCTACTGTAAACCCACTACCAGTCTACTGTAAACCCACTACCAGTCTACTGTAAACCCACTACCAGTCTACTGTAAACCCACTACCAGTCTACTGTAAACCCACTACCAGTCTACTGTTTACACATTACCAGTCTACTGTAAACCCACTACCAGTCTACTGTTTACACATTACCAGTCTACTGTAAACCCACTACCAGTCTACTGTAAACACAATGCCAGTCTACTGTAAACTCACTACCAATCTACTGTAAATCCACTACCAGTCTACTTTTATTACCAGTCTACTGTTTACACATTACCAGTCTACTGTAAACCCACTACCAGTCTACTGATTTACTGTAAACACTTTACCAGTCTACTGTAAACCCACTACCAGTCTACTGTAAACACTTTACCAGTAAAAGTTAAAAGGGGCTTTAGGGAACAAGCAAAACCCAGTATCAACATGGATTGAGTAAGAAACGAGCCACAGTATGGAACAGTGAATGAGTCTCAGTAGTGAACCACTAGGCCCCAGAAGAAGGGAACATTTCTCATTATTTAGTGTTTTACAGCCAGGAGAAATGAGAATCCCAGAGAGATGTAGAGAGAGAGAGAGCAGAGAAAATGCTCTCAACAGAGAGCCTCCTCATTCAAGTTCAGAACTAAGAGAGAGATTCAGATTTATAAAGAAAAGAGAGATAGAGAGAGAATGAAATATCCAAATGTTTGACTGTAATTGGTTCCAGATGAGAGAGACATGGGGAGAGAGAGAGACTGCCAGAGAGTATCGGCATGGAGAAGGGAGAGAGAGATTGAGCTACCTCTGAGAGAAGTCCTGCTAGCTGTGGTAGATCCAGAGTCGAGAGTTGCCAGCAGGCCAGATGAGTGTCCCCTGTCTGGTGACTGGCAGACGGGAAGAACAGGTTTTATCAACAGAGAGAGACTGAAAGATCAGAAAGAGGAGAGAGAGAGATACTGAGGATCAGACAGTAAGAGAGAGAATGAGAGAGACTGATCAAAGAGAACAGAAGTGGAGAGAGAGAATACTGTTTATCAAGAGTAAGAGAGTAATACTGTTTATCAACAGGGGTAACAGAGTAATAGTTTTATCAACAGTAAGAGAGTAATACTGTTTATCAACAGTAACAGAGTAATAGATTTATCAGACAGAGTAGAGAGTAAGAGTTTTATCAACAGAGTAATACTGTTTTATCAACAGAGTAATACTGTTTTAGAGAGAGAGACAGTAACAGAGTAATACTGTTTTATCAGGGGGAGAGTAATACTGTTTTATCAACAGTAACAGAGTAATACTGTTTTATCAGAGAGAGAGAGAGAGAGAGAGAGAGAGGAGAGAGACTAAGAGAGAGAGAGAGAGAGATCAAGAGAGAGAGAGAGAGAGAGACTGTTTTAGAACAGTAAGAGAGTAAAGTTTTATCAAGGGGAGAGATACTGTTTTAGGGGGGGAGAGAGAGAGAGAGAATACTGATTTATCAAGGGGAGAGAGAGAAAGAGTTTTATCAACAGAACAGAGTAATAGAGAGAGAGAGAGAGTAATACTGTTTTATCAACAGAGAGAATACTGAGTGTTTGTAACCTCTCAGACTGTCCTGACTCTCAGCCTGCTGCATCTTGAAGGTCGATTGAGTCTTCCAGTCACTGCTAACTCTCTGCCTGGTATTTGATGGAGAGGGCCAGATAACAGAGGAGTGTGTAGCGGAGGATAGAGTGAAGGAGATAATGGAAAAGTGCGTAAAGGAGGAGAGGAAATGGGGATCAAGAGAGTCCAGCTCCTTAATTATCTCAACCTATTTGTTGTCATAGTAACAGCTTTATTTTAACCTTTGCCCTATAAAGCCCTCCAGATGATTTAGTCCCTTCAGATCTTCCACTCTGTTCTGGTCCATTCTGTAAATGGTATATATATATATATATATATAGTGGCCAATCAATATTCCACAAAGTCACCGTGGATAAGATGTGGATTTCCAATGATTGAATCACATTTTCATGTACTCTTTTCCCAGCAGATAAAATGCTCTCAACATCTGTCTCCTTATTCAAGTTCAGAACTAAGTAATGATTCAGATTTATAAAAGAAAACAGACATATTTTTGAATGAAATATCCAAATGTTTGACTGTATTGGTTCCATATGTAAGACATGGGGAATATCTAGACTTATCGGCATGGCAAGGCTGTGTTATTGGCTACCTCTGATAGAAGTCCTGCTAGCTGTGGTAGATCCATAGTCGCTTGTTGCCAGCAGGCCAGATGAGTGTCCCCTGTCTGGTGTCCAACTGGCAGACGGAGCGTGAAGAACAGCAATCCTCTTAACTAAACCACACTGTTTTATCAACAGTAACAGAGTAATACTGTTTATCAACAGTAACAGAGTAATACTGTTTTATCAACAGTAACAGAGTAATACTGTTTTATCAACAGTAACAGAGTAATACTGATTTATCAACAGAGTAATACTGTTTTATCAACAGAGTAATACTGTTTTATCAACAGAGTAATACTGTTTTATCAACAGTAACAGAGTAATACTGTTTTATCAACAGTAACAGAGTAATACTGTTTATCAACAGTAACAGAGTAATACTGTTTTATCAACAGTAACAGAGTAATACTGTTTTATCAACAGTAACAGAGTAATACTGTTTTATCAACAGTAACAGAGTAATACTGTTTTATCAACAGTAACAGAGTAATACTGTTTTATCAGCAGTAACAGAGTAATACTGTTTTATCATCAGTAACAGAGTAATACTGTTTTATCAGCAGTAACAGAATAATATTGTTTATCAACAGTAACAGAGTAATACTGTTTTATCAACAGTAACAGAGTAATACTGTTTTATCAACAGAGTAATACTGTTTTATCAACAGAGTAATACTGTTTTATCAACAGTAACAGAGTAATACTGTTTATCAACAGTAACAGAGTAATACTGTTTTATCAACAGTAACAGCGTAATACTGTTTTATCAACAGTAACAGAGTAATACTGTTTTATCAACAGTAACAGAGTAATACTGTTTTATCAACAGTAACAGAGTAATACTGTTTTATCAACAGTAACAGAAGTGGAAGAGTAATACTGTTTATCAACAGTAACAGAGTAATACTGTTTTATCAACAGTAACAGAGTAATACTGTTTTATCAACAGTAACAGAGTAATACTGTTTTATCAACAGTAACAGAGTAATACTGTTTTATCAACAGTAACAGAGTAATACTGTTTATCAACAGTAACAGAGTAATACTGTTTTATCAACAGTAACAGAGTAATACTGTTTTATCAACAGTAACAGAGTAATACTGTTTTATCAACAGTAACAGAAGTGGAAGAGTAATACTGTTTATCAACAGTAACAGAGTAATACTGTTTTATCAACAGTAACAGAGTAATACTGTTTTATCAACAGTAACAGAGTAATACTGACCTTTTTTTCTGTGTTTTGTTTTAGTTAGTATGGTCAGGCGTGAGTTTGGGTAGTCTATGTTTGTTTTTCTATGTTTTGGTTATTTCGATGTAAATAATATTTTATCAATCAGTAACAGGTGTATTGTTTATCTGATTGAGTAATCAGAGAGTAATACTGGGTTTCACTGTGTCAACAGAGTGATTGTGTTTTCTCTGTGTGTGCACCAGATAGGACTGTTTTGAGTTTCACATTTCTTGTTTTGTTAGTTAATACTGTTTTTTATAGCATTAAACAGTAATGGAAAATTACTGTTTCATCAACAGCGTATTGGTCCAGTCTGATCCGTTTTATCAACAGTAACAGAGTAATACTTAATTACAGAATCAACCACAATCGAGACTGTTTTATCACTGTTTTATCAACAGCGGTAATACTGTGGTAAATCAACAGTAACAGCAGCAGCACTGTTTTATCAACAGCATCAGAGCTGAATCTGTTTTATCAACAGTAACAGATAGTTTTATCAACAGTGGGCTGTTTAACCCAGGGAGAGTAACGGAGAATACTGTTTTATCAACAGGAAGGTTACAGGAGAATGTTTTATCAACAGTAACGGCAATACTGTTTTATCAACAGACAGCCCCAAACTGTTTTTTGGGGGCACACAGGTTGGTACTAAGCCAGCAGTAACAGACCTGAGCTCACTCAACAGTAACAGAGTGCTTATGATAAGTAACAGTATTACTGGTCAGGCACTGTTTTATCAACAGTAACAGGTGTCGCCAGTACTGTGTCCATAACCCAGTAACAGGTGCGCTATCAGGTAACAGAGTAATAATAATTGTTTTAGCCAACGTATGGTGCCTGCTCAGCGGGTCTGTTTAATCAAGCCGGTACGCAATCTTGGTCCAGGTTAATCCTGCGCCGGCTCTGCGTGCTGTGTCTCCGGGGCGCTGGGAGGGTGCAGTGCAGAGTCCTCTGAATACTGTTTTAATAATACTGGCAACTGTGGGAGTGGAGCAACAGTAACAGGGGAGTAATACTGTTTAATAACAGATCTGAGTGCTTAACAGAGGAGGTTCATACCTGTGCCTGCACTCTAATAACTGGGCTGAGTAATAGTTTTGTCAACAGCCTGGGGAATACTGTGCCAAGGTTGCGCACCAGAGCTCCAGTGCTCCCCACAGCCCGGTCTTTCAGGCTCCTCCTAACACCAAGCCTCCTGAAAGTCTCCCAGCCTGGTAATCCTGTTTTCCCACGCACCAGGCTGTCTCTCAGTCTGTTGGTAACAGAGTGAGGAATACTGTTTTAGAGCCCGAGCAATACTGTTTAACTGCCAGAGCTCCCGAGTGGCGCCGCTATCCAGGAGAGGAATACTGCCGGAGCTGTTTTTCCGCCTGTACGGAGCCTCCCGCCTGTTTAATAACTGTAACAGAGCTGAGTGCGTAACAGAGGAGGAATCCGGGACTGTTTTAATAACTGGGCGGAGTGGTAATACTGTTTTATCCAGAGCCCCGCAGAGGAGCCTCCCGTGTTCGCAGCAGCCGTAATCCTGTTTTATCCAGTCCGGGCTCCGCCTGTCAACAGCGCCAGAGGAGCGTAATACTGTTTTAATAACTGGGCTGAGCCTCTAACAGCCGGAGGAATACTGTTTTAATAACTGGGCTGTGAGTGGTAACAGAGGACTAGCTGTTTTAATAACTGGGCTGAGCCTGCCTGTAACCGAGGAGCGCTAACAGTTTTAATAACTGTTTTATCCAGGCAGAAGTAGAAGAGAACGTAATACTGGTCAACAGAGGAATACTGTTTTAATCAACAGAGGCGCCAGAGCCCTCAGCCCAGAGTGGTCAGCCCAGAGCGAGAGAATACTGTCCCTCTGTCCAGAGCCCTGTCCTCTGTCCAGAGCCCCTGTCCCTCTGTCCAGAGCTTCTGTTTTTGTCAACAGAGAGTAATACTGTCCAGTGGGGTAATAACTGGGCCTGGTGAGAAAGCCACGGAGGCGGACAATAACGGACAAAGACAATGGTAACTGGGGTCCGCGCTGCGCCAGTGGTAACAGAGGACAGGAATACAGTTTTACCCTAACTAGGTCAAGGTTTTGCGGCCGGAGTCCGCAACAGAGGAATACTGTCACGTTCTGACCTTTATTTTCTGTGTTTTGTGTTTAGTTAGTATGGTCAGGGCGTGAGGTAGTCTATGTTTGTTTTTCTATGTTTTGTTATTAACTACTGTTTTCGGCCTGAGTAATGGTTCTCAACAGAGGAGTGTCATTATGTCTCTGTTTTTGAGAATCATACTGTTTTAACTGGGTTTCACTGTGTGTTTGTAACAGGGTGATTGTGTTCCTGAATCTGTTTTGCACCAGATAGGACTGTTTTGAGTTTCACATTTCTTGTTTTGTTAGTTTGTTCATGAATACTGTTTTATAGCATAAAACTGTACTGATGGTATTACCAGATTGGAATACTGTTTTCGTTTAATCTAACTCAACGGGCTGAGGAGGTAACAGTTTTACAAACAGAGTAATACTGTTTATCAACAGTAACAGAGTAATACTGTTTTATCAACAGTAACAGAGTAATACTGTTTTATCAACAGTAACAGAGTAATACTGTTTTATCAACAGAGTAATACTGTTTATCAGCAGTAACAGAGTAATACTGTTTTATCAACAGTAATACTGTTTTATCAGCAGTAACAGAGTAATACTGTTTTATCAACAGTAACAGAGTAATACTGTTTTATCAACAGTAACAGAGTAATACTGTTTTATCACAGTAACAGAGTAATACTGTTTTATCAACAGTAACAGAGTAATACTGTTTTATCAACAGTAACAGAGTAATACTGTTTTATCAACAGAGTAACTGTTTTATCAACAGTAACAGAGTAATACTGTTTTATCAACAGTAACAGAGTAATACTGTTTTCAACAGTAACAGAGTAATACTGTTTTATCAACAGTAACAGAGTAATACTGTTTTATCAGTAACAGAGTAATACTGTTTTATCAACAGTAACAGAGTAATACTGTTTTATCAACAGTAACAGAGTAATACTGTTTTATCAACAGAGTAATACTGTTTTATCAACAGTAACAGAGTAATACTGTTTTATCAACAGAGTAATACTGTTTTATCAACAGTAACAGAGTAATACTGTTTTATCAACAGTAACAGAGTAATACTGTTTTTTTAATAACAGTAACAGAGTAATACTGTTTTATCAACAGTAACAGAGGAATACTGTTTTATCAACAGTAACAGATAATACTGGGCTGAGTAATACTGGTAACAGAGTAATACTGTTTATCAACAGTAACAGAGGAATACTGTTTTAATAACTGGGCTGAGTGGTAACAGAGGAATAATGTTTTAATAACTGGGCTGAGTGGTAACAGAGGAATACTGTTTTAATAACTGGGCTGAGTGGTAACAGAGGAGGAATACTGTTTTAATAACTGGGCTGAGTGGTAACAGAGGAGGAATACTGTTTTAATAACTGGGCTGAGTGGTAACAGAGGAATACTGTTTTAATAACTGGGCTGAGTGGTAACAGAGGAATACTGTTTTAATAACTGGGCTGAGTGGTAACAGAGGAATACTGTTTTAATAACTGGGCTAATAGTTTTATAACAGAGGAGGAATACTGTTTTAATAACTGGGTAATACTGTTTTATAACAGAGGAGGAATACTGTTTTAATAACTGGGCTGAGTGGTAACAGAGGAATACTGTTTTAATAACTGGGCTGAGTGGTAACAGAGAGGAATACTGTTTTAATAACTGGGCTGAGTAACAGAGGAATACTGTTTTAATAACAGTAACAGAGGAATACTGTTTTAATAACTGGGCTGACTGTTATTGTAGTAACAGAGGAATACTGTTTTAATAACTGGGCTGAGTGGTAACAGAGAGGAATACTGTTTTAATAACTGGGCTGAGTGGTAACAGAGGAGGAATACTGTTTTAATAACTGGGCTGAGTGGTAACTGTTTTAATAAGAGTGGTAACAGAGGAATACTGTTTTAATAACTGGGCTGAGTGGTAACAGAGGAGGAATACTGTTTTAATAACTGGGCTGAGTGGTAACTGTTTTAATAAGAGAGGAATACTGTTTTAATAACTGGGCTGAGTGGTAACAGAGGAGGAATACTGTTTTAATAACTGGGCTGAGTGGTAACAGAGGAATACTGTTTTAATAACTGGGCTGAAGTGGTAACAGAGGAATACTGTTTTAATAACTGGGCTGAGTGGTAACTGTTTTAATAAGAGTGGTAACAGAGGAATACTGTTTTAATAACTGGGCTGAGTGGTAACAGAGGAGGAATACTGTTTTAATAACTGGGCTGAGTGGTAACAGAGGAATACTGTTTTAATAACTGGGCTGAGTGGTAACAGAGGAATACTGTTTTAATAACTGGGCTGAGTGGTAACAGAGGAGGAATACTGTTTTAATAACTGGGCTGAGTGGTAACAGAGGAATACTGTTTTAATAACTGGGCTGAGTGGTAACAGAGGAATACTGTTTTAATAACTGGGCTGAGTGGTAACAGAGGAGGAATACTGTTTTAATAACTGGGCTGAGTGGTAACAGAGGAATACTGTTTTAATAACTGGGCTGAGTGGTAACAGAGGAATACTGTTTTAATAACTGGGCTGAGAGGAATACTGTTTTAATAACTGGGCTGAGTGGTAACAGAGGAGGAATACTGTTTTAATAACTGGGCTGAGTGGTAACAGAGGAATACTGTTTTAATAACTGGGCTGAGGAATACTGTTTTATAACTGAGAGTGGTAACAGAGAGGAATACTGTTTTAATAACTGGGCTGAGTGGTAACAGAGGAATACTGTTTTAATAACTGGGCTGAGTGGTAACAGAGAGGAATACTGTTTTAATAACTGGGCTGAGTGGTAACAGAGGAATACTGTTTTAATAACTGGGCTGAGTGGTAACAGAGGAGGAATACTGTTTTAATAACTGGGCTGAGTGGTAACAGAGGAATACTGTTTTAATAACTGGGCTGAGTGGTAACAGAGGAGGAATACTGTTTTAATAACTGGGCTGAGTGGTAACAGAGGAATACTGTTTTAATAACTGGGCTGAGTGGTAACAGAGGAGGAATACTGTTTTAATAACTGGGCTGAGTGGTAACAGAGAGGAATACTGTTTTAATAACTGGGCTGAGTGGTGGTAACAGAGAGGAATACTGTTTTAATAACTGGGCTGAGTGGTAACAGAGGAATACTGTTTTAATAACTGGGCTGAGTGGTAACAGAGGAGGAATACTGTTTTAATAACTGGGCTGAGTGGTAAACAGAGGAATACTGTTTTAATAACTGGGCTGAGTGGTAACAGAGGAATACTGTTTTAATAACTGGGCTGAGTGGTAACAGAGGAGGAATACTGTTTTAATAACTGGGCTGTAACAGAGGAGGAATACTGTTTTGGTAACAGAGGAATACTGTTTTAATAACTGGGCTGAGTGGTAACAGAGGAATACTGTTTTAATAACTGGGCTGAGTGGTAACAGAGGAATACTGTTTTAATAACTGGGCTGAGTGGTAACAGAGAGGAATACTGTTTTAATAACTGGGCTGAGTGGTAACAGAGGAGGAATACTGTTTTAATAACTGGGCTGAGTGGTAACAGAGGAATACTGTTTTAATAACTGGGCTGAGTGGTAACAGAGGAGGAATACTGTTTTAATAACTGGGCTGAGTGGTAACAGAGGAGGAATACTGTTTTAATAACTGAGTGGTAACAGAGGAATACTGTTTTAATAACTGGGCTGAGTGGTAACAGAGGAATACTGTTTTAATAACTGGGTAACAGAGGAGAATACTGTTTTAATAACAGACAGAGGAATACTGTTTTAATAACTGGGCTGAGTGGTAACAGAGGAATACTGTTTTAATAACTGGGCTGAGTGGTAACAGAGGAATACTGTTTTAATAACTGGGCTGAGTGGTAACAGAGGAGGAATACTGTTTTAATAACTGGGCTGAGTGGTAACAGAGGAATACTGTTTTAATAACTGGGCTGAGTGGTAACAGAGGAGGAATACTGTTTTAATAACTGGGCTGAGTGGTAACAGAGGAATACTGTTTTAATAACTGGGCTGAGTGGTAACAGAGGAGGAATACTGTTTTAATAACTGGGCTGAGTGGTAACAGAGGAATACTGTTTTAATAACTGGGCTGAGTGGTAACAGAGGAGGAATACTGTTTTAATAACTGGGCTGAGTGGTAACAGAGGAGGAATACTGTTTTAATAACTGGGCTGAGTGGTAACAGAGGAATACTGTTTTAATAACTGGGCTGAGTGGTAACAGAGGAGGAATACTGTTTTAATAACTGGGCTGAGTGGTAACAGAGGAATACTGTTTTAATAACTGGGCTGAGTGGTAACAGAGAGGAATACTGTTTTAATAACTGGGCTGAGTGGTAACAGAGGAGGAATACTGTTTTAATAACTGGGCTGAGTGGTAACAGAGGAATAATGTTTTAATAACTGGGCTGAGTGGTAACAGAGGATACTGTTTTAATAACTGGGCTGAGTGGTAACAGAGGAGGAATACTGTTTTAATAACTGGGAATACTGTTTTAATAACTGGGTGGTAACAGAGGAGGAATACTGTTTTAATAACTGGGCTGAGTGGTAACAGAGGAATACTGTTTTAATAACTGGGCTGAGTGGTAACAGAGGAATACTGTTTTAATAACTGGGCTGAGTGGTAACAGAGGAGGAATACTGTTTTAATAACTGGGCTGAGTGGTAACTGTTTTAATAAGAGTGGTAACAGAGGAATACTGTTTTAATAAATAACAGAGGAGGAATACTGTTTTAATAACTGGGCTGAGTGGTAACAGAGGAGGAATACTGTTTTAATAACTGGGCTGAGTGGTAACAGGGAATACTGTTTTAATAACTGGGCTGAGTGGTAACAGAGGAGGAATACTGTTTTAATAACTGGGCTGAGTGGTAACAGAGGAATACTGTTTTAATAACTGGGCTGAGTGGTAACAGAGGAGGAATACTGTTTTAATAACTGGGCTGAGTGGTAACAGAGGAGGAATACTGTTTTAATAACTGGGCTGAGTGGTAACAGAGGAGTTTTAATAACTGTTTTAATAACTGGGCTGAGTGGTAACAGAGGAGAATACTGTTTTAATAACTGGGCTGAGTGGTAACAGAGGAATACTGTTTTAATAACTGGGCTGAGTGGTAACAGAGGAGGAATACTGTTTTAATAACTGGGCTGAGTGGTAACAGAGGAGGAATACTGTTTTAATAACTGGGCTGAGTGGTAACAGAGGAATACTGTTTTAATAACTGGGCTGAGTGGTAACAGAGAGGAATACTGTTTTAATAACTGGGCTGAGTGGTAACAGAGGAATACTGTTTTAATAACTGGGCTGAGTGGTAACAGAGGAGGAATACTGTTTTAATAACTGGGCTGAGTGGTAACAGAGGATGAATACTGTTTTAATAAGAGTGGTAACAGAGGAATACTGTTTTAATAACTGGGCTGAGTGGTAACAGAGGAGGAATACTGTTTTAATAACTGGGCTGAGTGGTAACAGAGGAGGAATACTGTTTTAATAACTGGGCTGAGTGGTAACAGAGGAGGAATACTGTTTTAATAACTGGGCTGAGTGGTAACAGAGGAGGAATACTGTTTTAATAACTGGGCTGAGTGGTAACAGAGGAATACTGTTTTAATAACTGGGCTGAGTGGTAACAGAGGAGGAATACTGTTTTAATAACTGGGCTGAGTGGTAACAGAGGAATAATGTTTTAATAACTGGGCTGAGTGGTAACAGAGGAATACTGTTTTAATAACTGGGCTGAGTGCTAACAGAGGAGGAATACTGTTTTAATAACTGGGCTGAGTGGTAACAGAGGAGGAATACTGTTTTAATAACTGGGCTGAGTGGTAACAGAGGAATACTGTTTTAATAACTGGGCTGAGTGGTAACAGAGGAATACTGTTTTAATAACTGGGCTGGAGTGGTAACAGAGGAGGAATACTGTTTTAATAACTGGGCTGAGTGGTAACAGAGGAATACTGTTTTTAATAACTGGGCTGAGTGGTAACAGAGGAGGAATACTGTTTTAATAACTGGGCTATGGTAACAGAGGTGGTAACTGAGTGGTAACAGAGGAATACTGTTTTAATAACTGGGCTGAGTGGTAACAGAGGAGGAATACTGTTTTTAATAACTGGGCTGAGTGGTAACAGAG